>NC_092124.1:5415778-5700778 GCF_045679555.1 Salvelinus alpinus | reverse complement strand
CTTCTCCTTCTCCCGACGACGTTCGTTACAGACACACAGATTGTCAAAACCAATTGTTTTTTTGTCACTGACATAAAATGTTACGTTATGTTAACTCAGGGAATCAAGTTGAGTTTGACAGAACTCGGTAACAACATAAGTGTTACATTGTAGTGTACATGTTCGTACAACTGAAACAGATCTCGTTTTACAGCAAAATAATGTTGCAGTATAGTCAGTCAAAGAGTACTAGACTATTATCTCTGCTATCATGGGCATTTTATCTACAGGGTTAACAGGCCAGCAGTTCATGTTTCACGACAGTCCCTATCCATGATAACAGTATTTGCATAATCAAATTCAAACACCAAAATGTAAATAGGCACGGCTGCTCTCATGACTCATCTCAGTACCTGACAGATAAGAGAGGCAGAACATATTCTTCCTTGATATTTACAAACCCCACCATTCCTCTCCTATATAAGCCCAGTAGAAGAGCATGGTGCTTCTCACATCAGGATCGTGGGTTCATATCCAGCTGAGGCTACCCGTACAAAAACGTATGGACGCACCACTTTGGATGTGTCTGCTAAATGGCATGTTATTACAAAAAATCTGTACAGGTCGGGATATTCTCATGTAACCCTGTCAATGTACAGTATAACCAATAAGCAAATCAACTGCATCACACGTACAATCATCAATGGTGGTTTTGTCCAGGGGTTCCTCTTTTTGGCAGAGCAGAGTCATCCAATAATAAAATACTACAAAGGTAATGTAAAATGTAGGGTATAGGGTGCCATTTGACTTACACATGACATTGATACACATATTCAGTATATTTGACCCATGAAGCAATGAAACCCACAACCCTGGTGTTACCACTCTCCAACACCATGTTTTAACTACCATCTGCCTACTCCAATGAGATTTCCAGGCATCAAGCCCCAACCCAGCTGGTGGATAGACTCTGCCAGGCAGGCAGGCAAGCTAAGGGCACTAAGAATTAAGATCTCCTTGGCCTCGGTGCACTAAAGCTGGGGTTGTCTGAGTGTAATCGTCTCCTGATAAAGCCACTTGCACCAAAGCTAGTTGCTTGGTGCTAATGCCCAGTACTCACTATCACCACCACCACTACTCACTATCACCACCACCACTCACTATAACCACTCACTATCACCACCACCACTACTCACTATCACCACCACCACTCACTATCACAACCACCACCACCACTCGCTATCACCACCACCAGTCACTATCACCAGTCACTATCACCACCACCACCACCACTCATTATTACCACCACCAGTCACTATCACCACCACCAGTCACTATCACCACCACCACCACTCATTATCACCACCACCAGTCACTATCACCACCACCACCACCACCAGTCACTATCACCACCACCAGTCACTATCACCACCACCAGTCACTATCACCACCACCAGTCACTATCACCACCACCAGTCACTATCACCACCACCAGTCACTATCACCACCACCAGTCACTATCACCACCACCACTCACTATCACCACCACCAGTCACTATCACCACCACCAGTCACTATCACCACCACCAGTCACTATCACCACCACCACTCATTATTACCACCACTAGTCACTATCACCACCACCAGTCACTATCACCACCACCACCACCACCACTCATTATTACCACCACCAGTCACTATCACCACCACCAGTCACTATCACCACCACCACCACCACTCATTATTACCACCACCAGTCACTATCACCACCAGTCACTATCACCACCACTCATTATTACCACCAGTCACTATCACCACCACCAGTCACTATCACCACCAGTCACTATCACCACCACCACCACTCATTATTACCACCACCAGTCACTATCACCACCACCAGTCACTATCACCACCACCACCACTCATTATTACCACCACCAGTCACTATCACCACCAGTCACTATCACCACCACCAGTCACAATCACCACCACCACCACCACTCATTATTACCACCACCAGTCACTATCACCACCACCAGTCACTATCACCACCACCACCACTCATTATTACCACCACCAGTCACTATCACCACCACTCACTATCACCACCACCACCAGTCACTATCACCACCACCACCACCACTTACTATCACCACCACTAGTCACTATCACCACCACCAGTCACTATCACCACTACCACCACCACTCATTATTACCACCACCAGTCACTATCACCACCACTCACTATCACCACCACCACCACCAGTCACTATCACCACCACCACTTACTATCACCACCACTAGTCACTATCACCGCCACCAGCCACTATCACCACCACCACTTACTATCACCACCACTAGTCACTATTACCACCACCAGTCACTATCACCACTATCACCACCACTAATTATTACCACCACCACTCACTATCACCACCACCACTCACTATCACGCCCACCACTCACTATTACCACCACCACCACCAGTCACTATCACGTCCACCACTCACTATCACCACCACTCACTATCACCCCCACCACTCACTATCACCCCCACCACTCACTATCACCACCACCACTCTATCGGCCCAACAGATGCAGCCAATGGAGCCTAGAATATGCAATGTGTGTGTGAGGTGTGTGTGAGGAAATACAGAAACATGCATACACAATCACATGCACTTATTGACAAACACACACGCACACACACACATCTGTCAGAGCTCAGGATCGGGGGGGCCTGTGCGAGTGTGGAAAGGAGATTTATGCTGAGGGTTTGCACATTTTGACTCAGAGAGTGTGTTCCTTAGTCACACGTACACCTACACACACATATGTGATTGAGAGCAATGATTAATCAAATCAACTAGCCTTTTATCATTTGATTTGCACATGCATCAAACTGTAATTTAAAAGGCCCTGCACACTGACTGACATTTCAGTTGTCTGCACTTGGGCCTGACAGATCCACACTACTGATCCCAGTTCAGTATTAATGTCATTACATTACAGTACAGAGAAGAGGATAATGCTGTAGATCCATGGTACTGATCCCAGTTCAGTATTAATGTCATTACATTACAGTACAGAGAAGAGGATAATGCTGTAGATCCATGGTACTGATCCCAGTTCAGTATTAATGTCATTACATTACAGTACAGAGAAGAGGATAATGCTGTAGATCCATGGTACTGATCCCAGTTCAGTATTAATGTCATTACATTACAGTACAGAGAGAGGATAATGCTGGAGATCCATGGTACAGATCCCAGTTCAGTATTAATGTCATTACATTACAGTTCAGAGAAGAGGATAATGCTGTAGATCCATGGTACTGATCCCAGTTCAGTATTAATGTCATTACATTACAGTACAGAGAAGAGGATAATGCTGTAGATCCATGGTACTGATCCCAGTTCAGTAATGATGTCATGTAGCACCAATAACAGATTGATTTGTCAGCCAGGGTGGGACTGAGCTCTCAAATTATTACATTATTACTTGCAGTACAGTACAGAGGGGAGATCCTAGTACTGTACAGCTACACTGCTGATCCCAGTTCAGTATTGATGTAATCTTATTACATTACATTACAGCGCAGTGCAGAGGGGATAGCCTAGTGGAGCCACGCTGCTGATCCCAATTCAGTCGATGTTCTGTCAGCCTCCAGGGCTTTAGAGTGAGAAGAGACCTGACTCAGCACCTGGGCAGAGATGGACTGGCCATAGGGAAATTCTGGCAAATGCCAGATGGGCTGGTCCACATAAAGCCCAGTAGGTCTGTCTAAGTTTGGGTTTTCACGCAGAAATAACGTTATTCGGCTAATAATGGAGCCGAATAATAAGGGAACAAGAAATGGGCAAGAGTGGGGCCCTCGGTGACAAATATTGGGCCAGTGTGTTAGAAATGCCAGGGTCTATTTCTGGTCCCAGTCTGTCCCTGTCTACGAGCCAATAATGAGAAACACACACCATCAGCCATTGTTCAAAAGCACTACGCCACTGACTTCGTTGATTATAACAGTGCCTGCTGGCTACTGTATATGCAGTTGGAGCTCTTTGATTGGAGTTGATAACGGATTGGAAGGAAACGATAAAGAAGATGCAATACTTTGACCTAAAATGTAAGATGTATACGATGTAATATTGATGTATTTAAAATATATATATAATTAGTCACAACTACATAGTATAAGAAATGGATGAACATTATTTCAGATTTTTGAATATTTAAAGTCACTATATAGCATAAAAAGTTGCAATATTTGTAAATGGCTATAATCCATTTCCCAGCATGTAATGCCCTTTTTGAGCCCTTGTCACTATGACTAATGGCTGTGTCATGCAGTATGGTTCTGGTCATGACCATGTGTTTGTATGATTCCAAAACGGCCGCATACTTCCTATATAGTGCACTAATTTTGAACAGGGCCCATAGTGCACTGGGGTGTCATTTGGGACGCAAAGGGACGTCCTTGACTTTCTGATCCAGTACTACCCAGACGGTGTCCCAAATGACACCCTATTCCCTACATAGTGCACTACTTTTGGCCAGGGCTCGTATGTAGGGAATAGGGTGCAATTGGGGACGCATATCCCAGTGTGTTCTGGATCCCACCGCTGCCACCTGCCTGTGTCTGACCTCTAAACATCATCTGTCAGCAAATGAGGAGGGGGAGATGTACTGCAGTGATTTTCCTTTCTTTTTTTTTACAAAGAGAGATAATATAGTACTGCTGCCTTCTCCCTCCTCCTATCCCACTCACTCTGTCTCTGTTCCCATCTGTCTCTATATCTTTCTCTGTTTCTTTCGCTAGCCCTCTTTCTTTTCCTCTCCTCTCCTGGGTCACCTTACACTCTCTACCCTCTTCCTCGACCCACACTTTGTGCATTCACTCTCTCTTTCCTCTGCTGCTTCTCTTCTGTTATCCCACCTCCCCTTTTCTCTCCTCTCCTCCCTTTCTCTCCCTCTCTCCTCCCTCTCTCTCTCCCTGTCTCCTGTGACTGGTCTAACTAACCTCTCTCCCAGTATCCAGAACATGTTATGCCTGTCAGTAAGTAGTACGATTGGGCGTACTCCTTTTCCCTCAAGTCCCTGCTCACTGGCTCCAGTGCAAGTCGTCTCACTCCTGTGGGGATTTCAGATCCGCATTGGAATCCTGTCAGTTTCCCTCTCTCTCTGTCTCCCTCTCTACTCTTCTTTCTCCCACTGTCAGTGTCTCTCTATGTGTCTCTGTCTCCTTTTCTGCTTCCCTCTCCTCTCTCCGTCTCCCTGTCTATCTTTCTAGGTATCCGCCTCCCTCTCTCCTCTTTGTCTCCCTTTCAGTATCTCTCTCTCTCTCGCTCTGTCTCCCTATCCACCTCTAAATCCTCACTCTCTTTTCTTCCCATCTCTCTATCCCTGGAACTATCTTGCACAGTTATAGAAACCTGTCTCAGGAGGGATAGTATTATAACAGCCAACCTCAGTTTTCGAGAGCTGAGCCTCACTACTGCAACATGGCTACAAGGTACTGTCCTGTATCCATAGGGTATGAGACGCCATGGCTGCAAGGTACTGTCCTGTATCCACAAGGTATGAGACGCAATGGCTGCAAGGTACTGTCCTGTATCCACAGGGTATGGCTGCAAGGTACTGTCCTGTATACAAGGTATGAGACGCCATGGCTGCAAGGTACTGTCCTGTATCCACAGGGTATGAGACGCCATGGCTGCAAGGTACTGTCCTGTATCCACAGGGTATGAGACACCATGGCTGCAAGGTACTGTCCTGTATCCACAGGGTATGAGACGCCATGGCTGCAAGGTACTGTCCTGTATCCACAGGGTGTGAGACACATTTTACATTTACATTTTACAGTTTAGTCATTTAGCAGACGCTCTTATCCAGAGCGACTTACAGTAGAGTGCATACATTTTTATTACATTTTTACATACTGAGACAAGGATATCCCTACCGGCCAAGAGCAGACGCTCTTATCCAGAGCGACTTACAGTAGAGTGCATACATATTATTACATATTATTACATTTTTTTTTATTTTTTTATTTTTTTATAATTTTTTACATACTGAGACAAGCATATCCCTACCGGCCAAACCCTCCCTAACCCGGACGACGCTATGCCAATTGTGCGTTGCCCCACGAATCATGACACCATGGCACCATGGCTGCAAGGCACTGTCCTGTATCCACAGGGTATGAGACGCAATGGCTGCAAGGTACTGTCCTGTATCTACAGGGTATGAGATGCCATGGGCCCTGGTCAGTAGTGCACTATATAGGGAACAGGGTATCATTTGGGATGCAACCATAGAGCGGCTCAATAGACGGGCAATCCATCTTATTACGGCAGTGGAGGCTGCTGATGTTGGAAGGAGAGGACCAAGGTGCAGCGTGGTACGTGTCCATAATTATTAAATGAACACAGAAATAACAAAAATAACAAAGATAACAGTTCTGGCTGGTGCAGACACACAACAGAAAACATAGAACAAAACATAGAATGCCCACCCCAACTCACGCCAGCCAGGAACTAAGGTCAGGGCGTGACAGCTGAGGGGAGGACGGCTCATAATAGTGGCTGGAATGGAGTATTGGGACTGGAATGGAGTATTGGGACTGGAATGGAGTATTGGGACTGGAATGGGGTGAATAGAATGCTGTCAAACACATAAAAACCAGGTGTTTGATACCATTCCATTTGCCCCGTTCCAGCCATTGCTATGAGCCGTCCTCCCCTCAGCAGCCTCCACTGTAATGCTGATAGTGTAAGTGAGAGTGTTTGATGAGACATGCATTCGAGTGTGTAATTAAACAGTTTGAATTACATGAATTTGTCCAACACATGTTGCTGTAATAACATTTTATTCACTTTACACATCGGGGAGACAAATGTTAATTTATACCGGAATCCTAGAAGGGGTGACCATGGCTCTTAATAACCTTGAACCAATAAAATAAAGTATTTACCCCAAGACCTGAAATTGTTCAGTATGTGAAACACCTGCATTGACCTATGGTCCGATTGTGCTCCGCTTTTCAGCAACTCACAGCAGGGTTAATTCCATTTCAACTCAGCCCCGGCAAGACGTACTGCAGCAAGAATTGAAATGAAATGAAATGATTCTACGGGAATGAGAATTTCACTTCCTGAATGAATGGATTTAAATAGAATTGATCCCAACACTGGTAGACTACACACCAGTACAGGCTAACACTTCAAGACCTCCAAGATATGTCCATCAGGTTGGACATAACGGCTTCAAATCACACAAAACAAATCCCTAAATGAACCAATAGTGTGATTGTGTTGATGCTTTCCTGGTAGCCTGTACACCAACATAGTTAGATAGTTTGATTAGATTTATGCTTCTCCTTCACAGTAACATGACTCAAAGGTTCCTGAAAGAGAGCGAGAGAGTGTTTTGCCAAAAGGTCATGGTAGGGTCACAGCTCTGAGTGAAAGGTCTCGTGGGAGAGATAGATTGCAAGAGGAATGAAGGGGGGGCTCATAAAGAGAGAGGGAACACTAGCAGGTTCAGCTCTCCTGAGACAGACGGGGGAGATTATGTTATCCGCTTAATAATGCAGCAGATATACAAGTGCTGCTGTACACATTAATAAGTGAGGGAACTCAGAGGCTGTTTCGGGAGGCACTTGAAGGGAGGTATTCCTCTCATAGACATTTCTAAAGGAATTATTTGTACAATAAACGATGTAGAAATGTTTTTCTATCTCAATGGCATTTCTCAAACTCAAATGAAATAAAATAGTGATTGTAATATTATACTGTTGTTGGTTGTGCACGTGTGGAATGTAATGCAATGCATTTCAATATAAAACCTTTTTTGAATGAAGAACAAAACTCCAACTAAATGACTTGTTTATGTTCAACAAGTAAGGCGGATTACAGTAGTGTTACAGTAGTGTAATTACAGTAGCATGCTAATAAGTAAGGTGGATAACACTAGTGTTCTTGGTTTCAGCATGCACACTAATAACAGACGTACTGGAGGCCAAAGTTGAGCTATACACAACTACTAAGTCAAGCAAGCACTGACTGTGAATTAACAGGGATTTATGAATCCCACTGCAATACCGTTCAACTTTATAAAACGTTCACAAACAAGCTACTGCTCGGCCTTGCAAGAATTGGTACCTTGCCAGAATCAAATAGCCACATTGCAATCAATAAATAAATCCCGAAAGACCGATCAAGTGCAATCCCAGGACTTGGTGCTAACTTCACTTTTGCTTACAACAGCACTAACTTCCAATATGCTTCAAAATTACAACCCTCAGGTCTACATGATAATAACAAAGGTTCATTTTGTGTTAAGATTAGCATTGACAAAGAATGACTATGTGGTTTTCGTAATTTACAAATGATGCAATCTCTATTGCACTCCACACTGTTCATTCCCACCTGGACAAAAGGAACATCTATGTGAGAATGCTATTCACTGACTACAGCTCAGTGTTCAACACCATAGTGCCCTCAAAGCTCATCACTAAGCTACGGATCCTGGGACTAAACACCTCCCTTTGCAACTGGATCCTGGACTTCCTGGCGGGCCGCCCCCAGGTGTTGAGGGTAGGTAGCAACACATCTGCCACGCTGATCCTCAACACTGGGGCCCCTCAGGGGTGCATGCTCAGTCCCCTCCTGTACTCCCTATTCACCCACGACTGGATGGCCAGGCACGACTCCAACACCATCATTAAGTTTGCAGATGACACAACAGTGGTAGGCCTGATCACCGACAATGACGAGACAGCCTATAGGGAGAAGGTCAGAGACCTGGCCGGGTGGTTCCAGAATAACAACCTATTCCTCAACGTAATCAAGACAAAGAAGATGATTGTGGACTACAAGAAAAGGAGGACAAAGCACGCCCCCATTCTCATCAACGGGGCTGTAGTGGAGCAGGTTGAGAGCTTCAAGTTTCTTGGTGTCCACATCACCAACGAACTAGAACGGTCCAAATACACCAAGACAGTCGTGAAGAGGGCACGACAAAACATATTCCCCCTCAGGAGACTGAAAAGATTTAGCATGGGTCCTCAGATCTTCAAAAGGTTCTACAGCTGTAACATCGAGAGCATCCTGACTGGTTGCATCACTGTCTGGTACGGAAACTGCTCGGCCTTCGACCGCAAGGGACTACAGAGGGTAGTGTGTACGGCCCAGTACATCACTGGTGTCACGAACGTCGTCAGTGTGGAAATGACCGGACCAAGGTGCAGCGTGGTGAGCGTACATTTCTCTTTATTTTGAATGTCACCAACAAAACAAGAAACAACAGAAACGAACGTGAAGCTGACTAGGGCTATACAGGCCACTAACACAGACAACTACCCACAACTGAGGTGGAAAAACAGGCTGCCTAAGTATGATTCCCAATCAGAGACAACGATAGACAGCTGTCCCTGATTGAGAACCATACCCGGCCAAAACGTCGAAACAGAAAACATAGAAATAAAGAAACTAGAATGCCCACCCTAGTCACACCCTGGCCTAACCAAAATAGAGAATAAAAGCCTCTCTATGCCTAGGGCGTGACAACTGGGGCTAAGCTGCCTGCCATCCAGGACCTCTACACCAGGCGGTGTCAGAGGAAGGCCCTAAAAATTGTCAAAGACCCCAGCCACCCCAGTCATAGACTGTTCTCTCTGCTACCGCATAGCAAGCGATACCGGAGCGCCAAGTCTAGGACCAAAAGGCTTCTCAATAGCTTTTACCCCCCAAGCCATAAGTCTTCTGAAAAGATAAGCAAATGGCTACTATTTGCATTGTGTCCCGCAACCCCCTCTTTTACACTGCTGCTACTCTCTGTTTATCATCTATACATAGTCCCTTTAACTATACCTGCATGTACCTATTACCTCAATTAGCCCAACTAACCGGTGCCCCCGCACATTGACTCTGTACCGGTACCACCTGTATATAGCCTCGCTACTGTTGTTGTCACTGTCATTTTACTTTTAAAAATGTTTTTTCTTTACTTATCTGCTGTTTACCTAATACCTATTTTTTACTTAAAAATTGCACTATTGGTTGGAGCTTGTAAGTAAGCATTTCACTGTAAGGTCTATACTTGTTGTATTCGGTGCGCACGTGACAAATAAACTTTGATTTGATTTGGTTTGATTTACACAGCCCTCTAAGCTTCATAGGGACCCCTTGTCTTGATATAGAGAACTAATTCAATTTAATCTATTTCAAATCAATGTTTAGTCTGGCAAAAACTTTAGTTATTTTGTTCCATACCTTATCCTACAATGTTTTATGTAAAACCAACATAAACATAATGTAAATGTCATTCAAATGTCAAGCAAATAAATGTCAAGCAAATATCAAACGATGTATAAAAAGTGTATTATGTGAACTGTAAGTCTTAAATTGTTAATTTCTATCTTTCCACACACTTGGGATATGTCTCCCTTACAATCTAGGATGCTTTTAATCTCAATGGCGTCAGTCATCCTATTATATCAATGCGGACTATGGTGCTAATAGCAGTTCACACAGTGTGTCCGAAGCTGTGGGCTAGTCACATAATATGTTATGTGTTTCCCCACCGGAGACCGGGGTTCAATCCCCACGTCTACCCTTTATCTCCCTTCCTACACTTCTAACCTGTCTCAATACAGTATAAAAATACAATACAGTATAAAAATACAATAAAATATAATATAAAAATATACAGGAAAGTGGAATTCTTGTCTTACATGCACTATAGCGCCAGGCTAGCATATTGAACATCCTGTCACTCTGTCACTCGGTATTACAGAAATGCATTAGACTGGTGAGCTTTATACGGCCGAGGGATTGATCAGTGATCGGCCCTGCAGAAGAGCTGGAGTGGAAAGACTGCAGACTGACAACACAGTTGGTGCCGCCCCCCCCTGTCATTTACTCCCAGCAGCCACTGAGATCAATAGAGAGAGACAGAGAGAGATAGAGATGGTTGGGGATGAGAGAGGGGCAGACAGAGGGGGAGGAGAGAGGTGTGTGTATCCAGACTGTATCACAACCAGCCGTGATTGGGAGTCCCATAGGGCAGCGCACAATTTGCCCATCGTCGCCCGGGTTTGGCCGGTGTAGGCCGTCATTGTAAATAAGAATTTGTTCTTAACTGACTTGCCTAGTTAAATAAAGGTTAAATGTGTGTGTGTGTGTGTGTGTGTATGTGGAGAGAGAGAGCTCAGGGGGAAAAGGGAGGAGTAAAGAGAGAGGAGGGAGGAGGAAGAGAGAGAGAGAGAGAGAGAGAGAGAGAGAGAGAGAGAGAGAGAGAGAGAGAGAGAGAGAGAAAAATAAGGCCATAAGACTTTCTTAGGAAATGATACTCAGACACAATCAGAGCATGTAATTGTGTAACTGATACCTTCACCTTCCCCATCATTCCCACTGGACATGATCAACTCATTCTCCAATTACCAAAGACAAGATTCAAAGCGAGTTATAATGAACTTCATCCTCATCCTTACAGACTTCATATTCCGAATATCAATAAAGGAAAGTGATAATCAGTTCAAGTTTGAGCAAATAGAGCCCCAGAGCGTCCTCCCCCTCTTACGTATTCTCAGGAACTGTAAAGCGCGCTCTGTCAATTAGCTATCTTCGCACACAGGACCTGTCAGCGCAGCCCTCTTCCTGCTGTTGTTGCCAGGTAACGACACAACGGCGAATCATAGGGCTGTAATTTCACACGGGAAGCTCCCAGACAGCTCTGCAATTAACACGCTTCAAAGTCATTCGGTGCCAGACTGGAGCTGTTCCGATATGCACACTTAAAGGGGAAATCTGCATTTCGTACAATAACAAAGTGCCAACACTGAGGGATGGGGCAGGATAAATGTAAGTACTCTCATACACAAAGCTATGGACACAAGGACTGATCATCCAATTATACTTTGAACCATGTTTTTAAGCTTTACAGTTGTATTGTTTACAAACAGTACAGTTAAACAGGCTTACATTCTGGGTTTTAATGCGGTACAGCAGTTTAACGAAGACCACGAGACATTTGTAAGTTATGTTCCTCAAGAATCAACGGGTATATATCCAAAAGTTGATGCATCAATCACAGACACATACACAAGTTATCATATCGTATGTACAGTATTTTGGAACACGTGTTCCTTTCCATATTTCTGAAGCAACGATGCGATGAGTAAATAAGTGAATCAATACAGTCTAGAATCTATAGATCTACATCTCTTATGGCCTCTGTGGCAATGGTTGTCAACAGGACGTCCACATTTTTGTTCCAGACTAGCCGATTTAGACATATTTGTATACAATACAGAATATACAGAGCTCCATGTACGTGTGTGTAAATATGAAATATGAATGTATATGATGAAATATTAGGTACGTACCGTTATGATTTATATTTACCTGATTTGAGATATATTCCATTGGTATTAGTGTACCTTTTAGTTTTTGACTCTCATTCTTGCTCATTCATTGTACTGTGGTAAGTGTGTTCATGACAGGATAAAGGCAGGAAGTTGGGTTTTCGGGGGCGGAGGGAGTCCTAGCTAGACCCGGGAGCGGTACAGTCTTTTGACCATCCATCCATCCATCCATACATACATCCATACATACATCCAGTACATACGTACATACATACAAATAAACCATATTATTTTTCATTTCAAGTAATCTATTCTTTAAGTGAATGGATCATTTTTTGTTGTTGTTGATATAACAAAGAATTCACTATTTTTTTCTTTTTTTTTGGCACCATATCCCTGGATCTCATTTAATGTTTTTGCCGTTTGGCTTTTGGGAACTTCGAATGTGGACTGTATGTGTCCGAAACTGCCCCGCTTCAGGCTTGGTCAGTGGCTTTGGTCAATTGGTAAGGGAGCCACTACAAGTACTAAAACCCTTCTAACGTACCTGATTCAAAAAGTCAGGGGCTTGATGTTTAGTTGAACCATGTGTGTTTGTGCTGGACTATAGCAAAATGTCCCTATTTGAATGTCAAGGTTCCAGAATGGATGGGGCTGAAAACCACTTGCCTATAGAATCTTGGTGATTACAGGTCTAAGACAGGGCAAAGCGGAGGTGCGCTCCCTTCGTCAGTTGAGTAAGAGAAGTGGATAACGTAGTTGACTCTCCTATAAATCACTAGATTTGGACTCAATTCTGTGGGATTTCCTAGAGGCGGGGAAATGGATTAGCTCAAGGAGTGAGATTGTATTGCTTCTTGTCGACACAATGCCTCTGATCCAGATGGCAATAAAGAAACTTGGGTTCTGTAAATTCACTGTGGTTTACTTTCACTTCCTGGTCAGCAATATAGAAAGAAATACAGAACAGTTGGTAGTCAAACAAACCTCTCAAATGTCATAATTTGGTGTATATTCAACTGAAATAACATTCATATTAGTCCGTGTGAAGGCGGATGTAAAAGTACCACAGAAAAGTTAGAAATCTCAGAAAACTATGACAAACCACAAAGCAGAAATGAGTTATGTGTGTGTACCAAACCATTTTTTACTACTTAGATTCAGATGAATTCATAGCCACGCTGATTTTGGAATAAATTGTGGAATTTTGTCTTACTCTTTGTCTTACTCTACACCTCAAAGGGATAAACTGCTATTTTAGGGACTAAGGGTGGAATCCTGATACAAAAGAATGAACTAACATTAAATAGACATAGGGAAATGGCAGACTGTAGTAATGGAACAGTTTATCTTGTTTACATAATTAATTTGAGGTTCACTATTTAAGTAGTTTTCTTTTGGTTTCTTTTGACATTTATAATTTTGACAACTTTTACTTCACTACGTTCTTAAATAACGTACTTTTTACTCCATACATTTTCCCTTACACCCAAAAGTACATTTTGAATGCTTAGCAGGACAGGAAAATCCCTTATCAAGAGAACATCGCTGGTCCTCCCTACTGCTCTGATCTGGGGGACTCACTAAACACACATACTTCATTTGCAAATGATGTCTGAGTGTTGGAGTGTGCCTCCTGTAAATTCAAATAACAAGAAAAGGGTGGCGTCTTGTTTGCTTGATATAAGGAATTTGAAATTATTTTTTACTTTTGATACTTAAATATATTTACAACCAAATACATTCCGACTTTTACTCATAGTATTTTACTGGGTGACTTTGACTTTTACTTGACTCATGTTCTATTACACATCCTACTTATTTTATTCATTTATTTACACATTTTCCAATGAGGAACTTATTGCTTGATCACTATCGCCATCTCCTGGACAAAAGCCAGTATGTTTAGAAATGGTCTGTTTAGTGAGCTTCGCAGTTATCACAAGTCTGAACAAGTCATTGACATTAAGTTCATAAAAATAATAAAACTGCCATTCTGCAATTGGTCAATTTTTGGACTTAGATTTAATAATAGCCATTATATTTTGGGTTCAGTTGAACTAAGGTCACGTGTCATTTACATATTCTTCAAGAATTAATATATCTTGGACTTTCTTTTTTGATATTTTCTGTGGTTCTTGTTAACAAACACTCCCCCATAAAGAAAATGAGAATTAAAACAGGTTCGACTGTGATCTTGCAGAGTTACTCCACCTCAAGAATTGCATTTGGTGAAAGGCTCAGCACACGCATACTCAGGCTGACTGGCTCTCGTTCAGGCAAATGAGAAATAAGTGCACTCAGGATATCCGGAAGGCCAAAGTAAGTTACTTGAAGGAGCAGTTCTCTCTCTGTGGGTATAACCCCAAGAAGTTCTGGAAAACAGTTAAAGACCTGGAGAATAAACACTCCTCCTCACAGCTGCCCATGTCCCTTAATGTTGATGGTGTGGCTGTTACTGACAATAAGCACATGGCTGAGCTCTTTAATCACCACTTCATTAAGTCAGGATTCCTATTTGACTCAGCCATGCCTCCTTGCCCGTCTAACATTTCCTCATCTCCCACCCCTTTTAATGCGATTATCCCTGACACTTCTCCCTCTTTTTCCCCAGCCCCGCCACAAAGTTTCTCCCTGCAGGCGGTCACTGAGTCCGAGGTGCTAAAGGAGCTTCTTAAACTTGACCCCCAAAAAACATCTGGGTCAGATGGTTTAGACCCTTTAAGGTTGCTGCCCCTATCATCGCTAAGACTGTCTCCAACCTTTTTAACCTGTCTCTTCTTTCTGGGGAGGTTCCCATTGCTTGGAAGGCAGCCACGGTTTGTCCTTTATTTAAAGGGGGAGATCAAGCTGTTCCTAACTGTTACAGGCCTATTTCTATTTTGCCCTGTTTATCAAACATGTTGGAAAAACTTGTCAATAATCAATTGACTGGCTTTCTTGATGTCTATAGTATTCTCTTGGGTATGCAGTCTGGTTTCCACTTAGGTTATAGATGTGTCACTGCAACCTTAAATGTCCTCAATGATGTCACCATTGCCCTTGATTCTAAGCAATGTTGTGCTGCTATTTTTATTGACTTGGCCCAAGCTTTTGATGCGATAGACCATTCCATTCTTGTGGGCTGGCGAAGGAGTATTTATGTTTCTGAGGGGTCTTTGTTCTGGTTTGCAAACTACCTCTCTCAGAGTGCAGTGTATAAAGTCAGAACATCTGCCTGTCACCAAGGGAGTACCCCAAGGCTCGATCCTAGGCCCCACGCTCTTCTCAATTTACATCAACAACATAGCTCAGGCAATAGGAAGCTCTCTCATTTATTTATATGCAGATGATACAGTCTTATACTCAGCTGTCCCGCTCCGGATTTTGTGTTAAATGCTCTACAACAAAGCTTTCTTAGTGTCCAACAAGCTTTCTCTATCCTTAACTTGAATAAAAAAGGGACAGGAATAACTCAACTTTGCTCATTAAAAGAAAGAGGAAGGAGGCTTACTTCAAGGGTTTGTGGATTAAGAAAGGGAGGAAAAAGGGATAAACTCACGTGTCGGATTTATATTAGCTACAACCTCATCCACAGGTTAATTGCTACCGAGATACAACTGGTAGATTAACCTTCTCCCCTGGCTCAATTGATAATGAACACTGCCGCTGGGCACAAACCTAATTTTAACATCAACTAAAACAATTCACCATGTCATTGGATTTAGGTTCAAAGTTGGGTGGAAAAAAGAAAAGCCAAACAGTTTTCGGTGTTGTTTGGGGTGGCAGGTAGTCTAGTGGTTTGAGCGTTGGACTAATAACAGAAAAGATTCAATGTCATCACAGATTTTTGGTGTTGATAGGATGTGGAAACAACATTGATTCAACCAGTTTTTGACCAGTGGGTTTTTAGTTACACGATCATGTTTTCAATTCATAAGCAGTCAATAATTCATCAGTTTTGTATTATACTCTACATGATTGTGTTACATGATACTACCCCATTTGTATATGCTTAGGGACACACATGGGATTTTGGGGGGATTTTTTTTACTATGTTTATTTATTAGGATCTTTTTAAGCCCACCAAGGGCTAGTCTTGCAAGCGTCCTTTACGTATGTCAGAAATGTTTGGAAACAGTATAGAGCAGGGGTATTCAACTCTTACCCCACGCCTGATGGTTTTCTGTTTTACCTGATAATTAATTGTGCACACCTGGTGTCCCAGGTCTAAATCAGTCCCTGATATAGAAGGGAACAATGAAAAAACGCAGTGGAACTGGCTTTGAGGTCCAGAGTTGAGTTTGAGGGGTATAGAGTACATCCTAAGAATGAAATGTTCCCTTGTGTGATATCATAAAGTACTTCTAAGAGGTCTGGACCTTAAAACCTTAGTTTTATGCTTACGTGGCCGAGTTGCTAGTTCAAGCCCAGATCCAAGGCCTTCATTGGGAGTCCAACATCCACCCTATTTGTTTTGGGGATTGCCCCTTTTCCTGATATACTTTTTCAAGCTTCAATCATAGCTCTTCCCCCTTAATTTGCCACAAAAGTAACACCCCTTTTTTAAGGGCATCTCACTGTGAATTGGAAAGGGGGCCTGCATCCTAAAAAAGTTGACGACTGTATTAGTAGCCTGCTATTGTGGCTCACTTCAGGGGTACTCATAGGGGTAGCCTACCCAATTCTCCCTGAGGAGCATTACATGGTCAGTGGTTGGACATCTTTCCATAATTACACAAAACCTTTTGTCTGCTATTGCTAAAGAATGAGACCCTGAAGCAAATGTACATTTATGAGTCAATATTGGACCACCACCTAACTAACCAAGATGAATATCGGTGAATTGCTGAGTGGGTCGATCGTTTTGGTCTTACTCCTGACCATATTGACTGGCGTCTTTACAGTTCCTCAGCAGCTCTCTGCACAGATGGACCCAGATGAAGCCATTACCAGGGAAAAATCCAAGCTACCCATTACTGGGCAATGCTCTGTCATTTGAAGCTAATGCGAGAGGTAAGGTGTGTGTGTGTGTATATACTGTATATATATATATATATATTATTTTTTTTGTATATATATTTTTTTTGTATTTTGAGGAGGGTGTGCTTTTATCAATTTAGCGTTGGGGAACTTCTAACCATGAAGACTTAAATTATGCCATCCGTAATATCTTTAGGAAATACTTTGTAGCAGTAAAGAAAGAAAATAAATCTATTTATTCAAAAGATACGTGAATACAATATCCAATTTGAATGGTGAATCACATTAATCTGTTTGTCCCAAACGTCCTAGAAATGAGGTTGTTCTCATCAACACAATATATTGTCTGCATTGTTGCTGCATGGAGATTCGGGGCACGGCAACTTCTTCAGACCTTGTGTGACTGTTAAATATTTTGGAGGGCCCCCACTTTAGAGGCAACCTGCAGTTCATACAACAACAAAGCGGTCAAGCACCCACTGTTTTGGTAAAAAGCTGATCGTGCTGGAAAATGTAACCACTCAACTTTATAGACATAGCTATGGATTCAAGGACTGACCATCCATGATATCAAAATTATAGTTTTAACCATGTTTTGGTTTATAACTGTCTGTGAATAAAACGTTGCTGTGTTATGACAGGCAGTTATCATCTGAGTGTGTGCACATGTGTGTTATACCTGTCTGTGTCTGTCTGCATCTTATCCAGAGCGACTTACAATAGTGAGTGCATACTTTTTCGTACTATGTACTACATGTGCGTGCATGACAGTACAAAATACTATCCCTTGATGAACATCCATGTTTACCTCTTTCCCCCTCCCTACTGGTTAATCATTCATAACTAGAGGCCGGGGTATCAGGGAAAAGTGGGGAACAGGTAAGGATTAAATTCCACCTGATATGAGGTGAAGCCAGCAGGTCTCAGACATCCAGTTGGAGGTTGTTTAGGCCACGTTCTACCCAGAGATGGTGATGGTTTTGGGGGCTTACACTTTGGGGCTTCTGTGGTTTATCTACTGCCGTTCCTGATACCGCACGGCAAAGCAATGCACAAGGCCCCAAAACTTGTCAAAGACTCCAGCCACCCTAGTCATAGACTGTTCTCTTTGCTACCGCAAGGCAAGCGATACCGGAGCACCAAGTCTAGGTCCAAGAGGCTTCTAAACAGCTTCTACCCCCAAACCATAAGACTCCTGAACATCTAATCAAATGGCCACCCAGACTATTTGCATTAACCCCCCCCCCCCCCCCCCCCTCTTTACATCGCTGCTACTCTCTGTTGTTATCATCTATGCATATTCACTTTAATAACTCTACCTACATGTACATATTACTTCAACTAACCGGTGCCCCCGCACATTGACTCTGTACCGGTACCCCCTGTATATAGGCTCGCTATTGTTTTTACTGCTGCTCTGCTCTTTTATTCTTATTTGTATTTTTTTAAACTGCTTTGTTTGTTAGGGGCTTGTAAGTAAGCATTTCACTGTAAGGTTGTATTCGGCACATGTGACTAATACAATTTGATTTGATTTGAAGTTGGAAAAACTCCAATGCATGCAAGCCAGGCAATCCATCCTAGTCTGGCAGATGAGTCGCAGCTGTGCGAATTTGCCTCCCGTCGGAAAGAATGGACTTCTGCCGGAACACATACAGTTTGACACAACCAGTGTACACGAGGCGTTACGCCTCATTCACATTACATCTGAGCAGTCCATTGAAATGAATGACATCCGGCGCAACGCAATGGGGCACGTCCGCAACGGAGTGGTATCACAGCAGCAACGGAGTGCTGTCTCAGCGCCTCCTTGCGTCGAAGGCTCTGTTGCGAAACGGATTCCGCATACCATAGATTTTTTCAAACTTTGTGTCGTCTTTAGCGCAGCCAGAGTCCGTCAATAGAACAGAAAATTACAAAACCACAGAAGATGGTGAAAATATGTGGTTTTTGGTGATGGCTTTATGGGATAGCTAGCAACGACCAACTATTAAAGCGATGGTATGATATGTTTTTTTTTCTTCTATAACTTCATGAAGAGGAAGCATCGATCTAGATTCTAGAGAATTATAAATGTGCAGGGCAGCATTATAAGTAACATCAAAATTGCTTCTCTCCAAGTGAAACATCACAAATCTATTCAATATTTGTCGGTACATGCACACGTGTGTTTCTGTGTGTGCGTGACAAAAATAGTATCCCTTAATAAACAACCATGTTTACCCCCCCCTCGCTATTGGTTAATCATTCATCATAACTAGCGGCCGGAATGACAGGGACATTTGGGGAACAGGTCAGGATTAACGTCCGCCTGACATTATGTGAAGCCAGCAGGTCTCCGACATCAAGTTTGAGGTTGTTTAGGCCACGTACTACCCAGAGATGGTGATCGTTTTTGGGGCTTACACTTTGGGGCTGCTGGGGGTGAGCCTCTTCTTTGCAATGCTGACCTGCGCCACCTACCAGCTACTCAGCAGTAACCTGTGTAAATGGAGGGAGATTAAGTCCATACCGGAGATTGAAAGCCAACTCTGGAATTGAGCGAGGAGAGGAGATGTGAGGAGAAGGGAAGAGAGAGGAGAGGACAGTAGTTTAGGGAGGAGAGCTTTGAACATTCATTAATTCATTCACTCATTCATTCAGTCTACAAGGTCTAATGCCCTGTCAATCTACAGATAATCAGAAGCTTGAACTAGTGAATGACTTCAGAGTTCTCTTTCGTTGGATTCAGATTTCTTGCATCAAGTCATTGGCTACACAGAGCAGTTCAGGGACTCTGTTGAAGATTTGGATCGGACCAGTACCCTTCCTCGCTCTGTTCCATGCAGAAACCATTGAGATAGGCTTATTAATCGAAGAATTGACTTCAATCAACTTGATGCATAACACCTGTATGTTTGGCAAAGTGTTTAAATATGCTAATACATACAAGTTGGTGTCACACTTGTTTAGAAACCTCAGCACTACATCGGTTCACTCCAGAGATGGAAATCTACTCTCCATAAATAAGGTAGTAATTACACCACATACTGGTAGCCTGACAATCAATATATGGTTACTGCTATCAAAACCCATTCTGGCCTGCTGCTTTGGGTGCAAGCGTGCCAAAGCAAACCCGACTGTATTGAATACTAGAGGAAGAGTCAAATTTTCCATAGAAACGTAATTTACTAAAGCAACAATAATTCACTTTGATTTTTTAAAATGTAGTTGCTGTTAACTGTCTGTTTGCTGATGATGATGCCATGCCAATGACCAACGTTCCCTCTGAGAAAAGAAATAAACAATATTTTATTTTCTATTCTATTGTCTATTTGATTCAATTTATTCGATTCTATCGACAGTTCTGAACAACTCTGTTCATATGGACCGGGCCTATGCTTACAAGTTCCTGCACCCTTGGCTCGGCACTGGTCTACTAACCAGGTGGGTGTTTCAAAACAGATCACATTCGATAAAGATCAAACGTATGTGCATTTGAGACAACATAAAATATGTATTATAACGCAGGATAGGAACATGGAATTCTTAGATAAGCCTTCGACAATTATTAGGAAAACACGTCCTTTTTTTTTATGACAAAGAACAATACATTCTGAGAAACGTCTATACTTTCCCTCCATATTTTCTGAACTTTTGTCAATCTCTCACAGTCTCTCTCTGTGTCACTTGTTCTGCATCTCCCTCTCTCGGATTCCCTTCCCTTTCTTTGTCTGTCTGTCTCACTCTCTTTCTTTGTCACCCTCCCCCTCTCTCTCTCTGTCCCCCTCACCCCTCTGTCTCTCTCTTCCTCTATTTCTCCCCACCTCCCTCGCTCCTCACCCCCCTCTCCCCAGCACGGGGGACAAGTGGCGGCAGCGGCGGAAGTTGCTCACCCCCACCTTCCACTTCTCCATCCTGACGGAGGTCCTGGAGGTGATGAACGAGCAGGCCGAGGTGCTGGTGGAGAAGCTGGACAAGGAGGCAGGCAAGGGACCATTGTTTCAACCACGTCACCCTCTGTGCCCTCGACATCATCTGCGGTGGGTCCGGGTCTGGGTCTGGGTCCGGGTCTGGATGTGGGGTGGTTCTCGCGGGTCCAAAGGCTCAGTGGGTTAAAAAGATGTCCTATTCTTGTGGCCATTTCAAGTCAACTAAAAAGGATGTATAAAAATTCCAACCAAACTTATATATCTGTAAATATAAATAAATATCTGTATATGATTTTCCTTTCAGAGATTGCAATGGGGAGGAAAATCTACGCTCAGAGTAACTATGACTCAGAGTATGTCTGATGTGTGTACAAGTGAGTACCTCGTCCTGAATGCAGATGTTGTCATGCCCACCATTTCTCACTGTCCCTGCATCTCTCTCTCTGTGTTCTTCTGTCTGCACTGTTGGTAGTTGGTTGCAAGTAGTAGCCAACCTGTACCACGCATTTTGTTATACTCTGTAAATGCTACTAATAAACAGACGTTTGGGGACAATATTCATTGCAGAAAATGTAATAAAGCGGAATAAAATGGCATCAAATTAATATAATTTTCTCTCCCTCGCATCCCTTATACTGTCCCCAGGATGAGTGACATCATCACACGGCGACAGAGGATGCCATGGTTCTGGCCTGACTTTTTTTACAACTACTTTGGCGAGGGCTGGGAGCACAACAGGAGCCTCAAGGTCCTCCACTCCTTCACCTCCAATGTGAGTCATCAGTCAATCAAAAAGGGGCTTTTGACTATTTAGCTGTACCCAGGGAAATAAGCGGTCATCCATCCAGCCAAGGGCTTGTTCAGAAGGAAGACCGTTACATAAGGTTCAGATAGAAATGTATTGTGTAGAACATAAATGATTGTCTGTACGATCGAATAAGAAATCATGTCAGCTCTATTCATTCTATTTCTATCTGCAATGTTTAGAATGCCTCATGTCAAATGTTTTCACTGAATACACCCCCAGTTGATCTACGAGAGGGCGGAATACATTGCCTACGTCGAGTCGGACAGCGAATCGGACCAGGGCATGAGGAAGAGGCGGGCCTTCCTGGACATGCTGCTGAAGACCACGGACGAGGAGGGCAACGAGCTCACCCACCAGGACATCCAGGAGGAAGTGGACAGCTTCGTGTTCAGGGTCAGAGGTCAAAACCACTATCACAATCTCCATGTAGAATATATTACAGATTCATCATTAGTGTTTTTTTTATTGCCCCTGTCTTGCAGGGTCATGATACTACAGCCGCAGCCATGAATTGGGCCATTCACCTGCTGGGCTCCCATCCAGAGGTGCAGAGGAAGGTTCAACAAGAGCTTCAGGGGGTGTTTGGTAATCCCCCCTTATTTTTTTAACCCTTTTACTGCATGGGGCTCCCTTTCCTGGACACAAATGCCATGTGAATTGTTCTCATAATTTACACTTCAATTAAAAATGTAAACTCAATCTCATGCTAGTTAAGAGGTGATATTCAACATTAAATCACATTTCCCTAGACTTTGTTCTTGGAAAATGTATCAAAAGCATTTGCAACATTGTGCAATAGTGGAACTGCAATTCGAGTGAGAGGGGCAAGGCAAAAGACATTGAAATCATAATTTTCTGTATTTGTTTTGTAATATTGACATGACTAATATGATTTAAATGAATTTTTGTAAATGTATTTATTAATTTATTTTATTTTATTTATCTAGGCAAGTCAGTTAAGAACAAATTCTTATTTACAATGACGGCCTAGGAACAGTGGGTTATCTCCCTTGTTCAGGGGCAGAACAAAGATAAAATATATTTGTTATATATGCATGGATAAAACAATTCTGTTTAATATTTTTAACATTATAATAATGATAATCTTATTTTCACAAGAAAATAATTTCAGATAGTGTGAAGGAATAAAAACAATACAATTATAATTCAAACACCTCGTTTATATAACAAAAACATTTTTTTTTAATGTTATTAATAGTTGCCTATTGTTCCGGCAACAAATACTAAAATAAAACTTTAAAAAAGATTAACAAGGATATAATGTGAAGTGAAAAAAGATCCCAGAAATTGCTTATTTCTCTCAAATTCTATGCACAAATTTGTTTACATCCTTGTTAGTGAGTATTTCTCCTTTGCCAACCTAATCCATCCACCTGACAGTTGTGGCATATCAAGAAGCTGATTAAACAGCATGTTCATTACACAGGTGCACCTTGTGCTGGGAACAATGAAAGGCCACTCTAAAATGTTGAGTTTTGTCACACAACACAATACCACAATACATTCGACATTCGGCATGCTGAGTACAGGAATGTCCATCAGAGCTGTTGGCAGATAATTTAATGGTACGTCCAACCAGCCTAACAACCACATGCAACGTGTATGGCGTTGTGTGGGCGAGCGGTTTGCTGACATCAACGTTGTGAACAGAGTGCCCCATGGTGGGGTTATGGTATGGGCAGGCATAAGCTACGGACAATGAACACAATTGCATTTTCTCGATGGCAGTTTGAATGCACAGAGATACCGTGACGAGATCCCGAGGCCCATTGTCCTGCCATTAATCCGCCGCCATTACCTCATGTTTCAGCATGATAATGCACAGCCCCATGTCACAAGAAACTGTACACAATTCCTGGAACCTGAAAATTTCCCTTTCCATGGCCTGCATACTCACCCATTGAGCATGTTTGGGATGCGCTGGATCGACACGTACGACAGCGTGCTCCAGTTCCCGCCAATATCCAGCAACCTCGCACAGCCATTGAAGAGGAGTGGGACAACATTCCACAGGCCACACTCAACAGCCTGATAAACTCTTTGTGAAGGAGATGTGTCGCCCTGCATGATGCAAATGGTGGTCATACCAGCTCTAGGAAGGGTTTAAGTGGTTCCAAACTTTGAATGATGGAGGGCACTGTGTTCTGACCTGTCTAGTAAAATAAAAATGCTGCAGACATTTTTTGGTACCCTTCCCCAGATCTGTGCCTCGACACAATAATGTCTCGGAGCTCTACGGACAATTCCATCAACCTCATGGCTTGATTTTTGCTCTGACATGCACTGTGAATTGTGGGAACGTATACAGACAGGTGTGTGCCCTTCCAAATCATGTCCAATCAATTGAATTCATCACAGGTGGAATCCAATCAAGTTGCAGAAACATCTCAAGGACGATCAATGGAAACAGGAACCACCTGAGCTCAATTTCGAGTCGCATAGCAAAAGGTCTGAATACTTATGAAATAAGGTATTTCTTGTTTCATTTTTAATACATTTGCCAACATTTCTAAAAACCTATTTTTGCGTTGTCATTATGGGGTAAAGTATGCCTTGATGACAAAGCTGTCGTCAAGGCAAGGGGTGGCTACTTTGAAGAATCTCAAATATAAAATATATTTAGATTGTTTGACAATTGTTTGGTTACTACATGATTCCATATGTTTAATTACATAGTTTTGATGTCTTCACTATTAATCTACAATGTAAAAAACATTACAAAGAAAACCCATATATATTTTTTAGCAAGCTAGCTTCATAATTTTGTCTGACATTCTGAAAATGCAGCCGTGTTGATTCACTTTGCGGGCACCGGTGTATGACACCTGACTACAGTTTGCATTGAATTGTGGATCATATCAACCCCACAAGTGATCAAAGTTCTTCACTCGCTCACTCAAGCTAAATCAAGGGCTGAAGGGGCAACGTTAGTGAATTCCACTTAAGATGGCAATCAAACTACATCCGGTTGCGATGTGGATTCCCCAAGGGAAAGTGGCAAGGGCTGAGGGAGTCAAAAATAACGTGTTTGACTGCTACTATATACATATATATACAGTTGAAGTCAGAAGTTTACATACACTTAGGTTGGAGTCATTAAAACTCGTTTTTCAACCACTCCGCAAATTTCTGGTTAACGAACTATAGTTTTGGCAAGTCGGTTAGGACATCTACTTTGTGCATGACACAAGTCATTTTTTCAACAGTTGTTGATTAAGATTATTTCACTTATAATTCACTGTATCACAATTCCAGTGGGTCAGAAGTTTACATACACTAAGTTGACTGTGCCTTTAAACAGCTTTGAAAATTCCAGAAAATTATGTCATGGCTTTAGAATCTTCTGATAGGCTAATAGACATAATTTGAGTCAATTGGAGGTGTACCTGTGGATGTATTTCAAGGCCTACCTTCAAACTCAGTGCCTCTTTACTTGACATCATGGGAAAATAAAAATAAATCAGCCAAGACCTCCGAAAACAAATTGTAGACCTCCACAAGTCTGGTCCATCCTTGGGAGCAATTTCCAAATGCCTGAAGGTACCACATTCATCTGTACAAACAATAGTACACAAGTATAAACACCATGGGACCACACAGCCGTCATACCGCTCAGGAAGGAGACGCGTTCTGTCTCCTAGAGATGAACGTACTTTGGTGCGAAAAGTGCAAATCAATCCCAGAACAACAGCAAAGGACCTTGTGAAGATGCTGGAGGAAACAGGCACAAAAGTATCTATATTCACAGTAAAACGAGTCCTATATTGACATAACCTGAAAGGCCGCTCAGCAAGAAAGAAGCCACTGCTCCAAAACCGCCATAAAAAAGCCACATTACGGTTTGCAACTGCACATGGAAACAAAGATTGTACTTTTTAAAGAAATGTCCTCTGGTCTGATTAAACAAAAATAGAACTGTTTGGCCATAATGACCATCGTTATGTTTGGAGGAAAAAGGGGGACACTTGCAAGCCGAAGAACACCATCCCAACCGTGAAGCACAGGGGTGGCAGCATCATGTTGTGGGGGTGCTTTGCTACAGGAGGGACTGGTGCACTTCACAAAATAAATGCGCAATGAGGTAGGAAAAGTATGTAGATATATTGAAGCAACATCTCAAGACATCAGTCAGGAAGTTAAAGCTTAGTCGCAAATGGGTCTTCCAAATGGACAATGACCCCAAGCATACTTCCAAAGTTGTGGCACAATGGCTTAAGGACAACAAAGTCAAGGTATTGGAGTGGCCATCACAAAGCCCTGACCTCATTCCCATATAAAGATTGTGGGCAGAGCTGAAAAAGCGTGTGCGACAAGGAGGCCTACAAACCTGACTCAGTTACACCAGCTCTGTCAGGAGGAATGGGCCAAATTTCACCCAACTTGCGGAAGGCTACCCAAAACGTTTGACCCAAGTTAAACAATTTAAAGGCAATGCTACCAAATACAAATTGAGTGTATGTAAACTTCTGACCCACTGGGAATGTGATGAAAGAAATAAAAGCTGAAATAAATCATTCTCTCTATTACTCTGACATTTCACATTCTTAAAATAGAGTTGTGATCCTAACTGACCTAAGACACGGAATTTTTACTCGGATTAAATGTCAGGAATTGTGAAAAACTGAGTTTAAATGTATTTGGCTAAGGTGTATGTAAACTTCCGACTTCAACTGTATATATATATGTAGAGAGAGAGATTTTACATGTGTTTATTTAGGGCCATTTTACTTTAGAAAAACAAATATATACGTATATTTCTTGCATGGTTCTTTCATAATGCATGCAGTAGAGGGTTAAAATATATTTTTTGCAGTTGATTTAGACAGTGATGAAAGAGAACAGAGAGCAGAGACAGGTAATTGGGATTTAGAGGAGCTCTATTTAGAGGAGCTGGACGAATTACTGCTAGACAATGGGCTCTGCAGGAGGCATTTGGTAATTATAACCCTCTCGTGTACCGTCGCTATTTCTGCTTCTATCTTGTTTTCTCTGCCCGGGGCCTTTTGGTTCTCGTCAATGCTGACTCTCGTTCAAATCCTTCTCTCACGGGTCAGACTGAGTTCAAACACAGTCACACCGAAGTGGTTCTGTGGCATATAAAAATGGTGTGCTGTATATGCGGCAGTAGTTCCCAAACTTTGAAAAAGTAAAAACTCTTTAATCATTGTAAATTATATCATAAATAGGACTAGTGGAGTTGCCACACATGCAGCTAACAAAAATATATGGAAACGTCTGCGCTATCCAAAATGACAAACAACTAATTGCAGCATTACCGCAAAAATGGAAGAGGCAAGTGGAAGGGGGAGAAAGTAATGATCTTGTCTGCCGGCATTAAAGACCAACATTCTTTATAGAAAATTGTGATAAATAAAAAGGTATGCCAGGTTTTAATTTAAGGACCAAAAAATTTACAGCTGTGCCATACAGATTGCAAAATAGTTTGGAAGAGATTTTCGATGTACCGATTCCATGGCACATGGTGTATGAACTGATACACAAAATGATGACAGATTCAAAACTTTGAGTTTTTCAATTAAACCAAATTATTGCAACCAATAGAATGTTATACTGTATATATGGGGGATACAACCATCCCAACTCTGCAGATTTTGCTGCGAAGAGACAGAATCATTGGATCATTTGTTTTGGTACTGTCCATATGAAGCTTGTTTTTGGTCACAGGTTCAGAAATGGCTGAAGAACTGCAACGTTCACCTGGAGTTAACTCTGCAAATAGCACTGCTAGGTGATCTGAAAAGTCATAGTACTCGAAGCAAAAATGTTTATCTTTCATTTACATTCTGTAGAAACTATGAGAATAGAAAGGTTGAACCTTTGTGAAACATCACAGCACAGTTGAAAGAAACTCGATGGTCTTCAGAGATAGATGGTAGGGGTTGAGCGGAGCTGAAAGATGGGACTAAAAACAAACAAAATATAACTAATGTAAAGTATACTGTGTCCGTAAAATGGATATAGTATGTAGAAGCTTAAGTGTTGTCCATTAGTTTACTCAAATTAGGGGAGGGGTGGTTGGGTTAGGTGAAAATAATAAAGGAAAAATATAATGTCAAACAGAACTTACACAGAACGTGGTTACCATGTTCTCAGAATATTCAACATTAATGTTCATATTTTATATTCTGAGAACATGGTAACCACGTTCTGGGTATGTTTGGTGTGACGCTGATAGAATATTCTCCTAACTATCAGGAAACTGGACACAGGAATGTTCTTGAAATGTGTCTAGAACATTCATATCTTCTACTCTGAGAACACGGTAACCATGTTTGGTGTGACGCTGATAGAATATGCTCTTAACTATCAGGAAACTGAACACATTCCTCTCCTTGCAACATTCCCACATGTCTAGAACATTAATGAAACATGTCTGGAACATTAATACCTTATATTCTGAGAACATTCTGTGTATGTTTGGTGTGATGTTGATGGAATATTCTCTTAATCCTCAGGAAACTGGATATGTCTAGAATATTAATATTGTAGGCTATATTCTGAGGACACGGTAACCACATGCTGGGTAAATTCTGCTTGACGTTAAAATAATTTTCTTCTCCCTCTAATGCAAAAACATTCTAAATAGGTTAGAGTTCAAGCGGTTCTTCGCGGTTCGGCAAAAAAAGGAGAGGAGGGGTGCTCAACAACAACGAAAAAAATCATGAGAATGGCTGACCAAGAAAATTCCAAAATGACTAATTCGAGGTAAAAAGGAGTTGGAGCACTGATTCATTTTTGCTCATATAATCCATTGTACATGTGAATGATGTTTAGGCATCAAGCTAACGTCTTCCTCAAATTAGTCCTTTTGGAAGTTTTTCTTGGTAAGCCATCCACATGCTAAATAGGTTCTCAGGAGGTTTTTGCCAACACACACAAAGAATGTTCCTGTAGCTAACGGCAAAATGGACACTCAAACATAACAGGTAACACTACAAAAATGTTCTATCTCCCTAGAATTGTTAGCTTGTCTGTGCCATGTAGAAGATGAACCTACAACCATGGTGTGTCCAGCGCCTTTCCATTTCAGTCATCTCGTTTTGCTATTTTTTGTTTGTTATTTGTGTTCATTAGTTCATTTATCCACTTATACCTTTTTGTGGACCTAATAGCCTAGCTTGTGTTTCACTGTTGTGCCTGTAGACGGCTTCAAGGTTCCCAAAGGTGCCAATGCCATCATCATGCCCTACTCCCTCCACCGTGAGCCGCGCCACTTCCCCCAGCCAGAGGAGTTCCGCCCGGAGTGCTTCCTGCCGGAAAACTGGGTCGGGAGACAACCGTACGCCTTCGTTCCCTTCTCCGCTGGACTCCGTGATTGCATTGGTAGGAATAGGAGACATTTAATACATTCAATTAAAGTAGCATTCAATTAAAGTAGCACTTAAAGTAGTACAACATTTTAGAACATTGGTAAATCAACATCATTCCATTTGAGATTAATGACACAAGATTGGTCACCTTTGGCAGCAATTTTCAACTTGAAGCCAAAATAAAAGACTTAAAATAAAACAAGGATTGTGTTGTACAATATCACAGGTATTGATCGATGTTTTATCAGCTTGAAAGTGGACTGTCCACTACCGTGGGCCTGTTCAACGAAGATGCGTACAAGCTATCACTACCTTAATGATAGTGACAAACTAAAGTTTAACTTCAGACAACAACAAAAAACAAGACATAATTAAAACAAAATGGAGGATTAAAAGTGTGTGTCCTCACATGCTCTCGTTACACCCCTGCCCCCAGGTCAGCGCTTTGCCGTGATGGAGGAGAAGGTGATCCTGGCATCCATCTTGCGCTACTTCAACGTGGAGGCGTGTCAGAAGCGGGAAGACCTCCGTCCACTAGGGGAGCTCATCCTTCGCCCCGAGGATGGCATCTGGATCAAACTGGAGTAGAGGAATCAGCATCAGCACTCATAGGCTGCGTCCCAAAAATATCTAATTTCTCCTGAAGGGCACTTCACTACTTCCTATGAATCTAAAAGCATTGGATTAATGGAGACGTGGGCTAGAGGGGAGTTTCTACCATGTTTCTTACACCAGTCATTTCCTTTTCAATCAGTGAAGGAAAGTGAACAAGTGCACACTTTGAGAGGAAGGAGAGATAATTGGGACATAGCCATATACATGTACTAGAGAGCTCATATCTTTGCATATCTACCTCAATTTGAAAGGCATACACTTCTTCTTCTTCAACTTTAACAAGTGTATTGGCAACAAATGTTCAGCAAAAGTGCCCAAATCATATGGACAGAACTTCAGCTTCTTCCAGGCTAATCAGTCTCCTATGGGGGCTCTAGATCTTTCTTTGATGACAAATTGGTTATTAGTGACTCGTTGGGTTACCCGTAAAGCATGGTGGTGAGCCAATCTGAAAATGCATGCGGGGTGAAGTTGCCCCCTGATCTATGGTCAGTTTAGCATTTCCCCCCACTAGATCCTAGATCTAGACAAAGCCTTGAAATGAAGACCTCTCACAGTGATAGGGTTATAAATGTATATGCTCTGAAGATTGTGATGAAATAAAATGACAACATCTCAGCAGCATCAAATAACATGCGCGTCCTGATGTATTCTTGTCCAACAACACAAGTGTCCTTGTTGGGACTCTCGGTTACTGGAAGCTATTATCGTTTCCGAGAAGACGGCACGTTCAGTATATTATTATCTGAGAACATAGTGAAATAGTACTGATAATGGAGGCCATGGTCGTCAGGTTCATTGTTGCATGTGATGTGGTGAAAAGGGACCTACTGTTTATCCTCCACAAGGGGGTGATAGTGGTCCTCTTTTCCCCTCCTGCTGTTGACAGTGAGTGTGTATGTGTGCCCACCCATGTCAGTGACAGTCTCACGATGTGTGAGATGTCTGCCTCCCTCTCACTCTTAGCTCCCTCTCCCCTCCAGCTCCAGTCATCTCCCTTTTCAAGAGAATCTCAGATGCTGTATTCACAAACTGTCTCAGAAGTGGTGATCTAGGATCAGTTTAGTCGTTTGCTCGTTATTAATACGCTTAGCTGATCCTAGAACAAACCTGATCCTAGATCAGCACTCCTACTCTGAGACAACCAGAGCTTCGGTCAATGCAATCGACCTTGTGTGGCGCTCCCCCAAACAATAGCTTTCAAAGACAGGGAGCGAGCGGCAAGGGAGAAAGCTTAACCACTATCTGCAAAGGCTGTTGTTAAATGCCCCAAAGAGGATGTGTCCAAAATACAAATAAGAAATAGTGCTGGATAGCAGGGAGGGAAGAGAAGGAAAGAGAGGAAAGTATTGATCGTTTTTTTCTGAAGAGTGATAATGTTGAGGTGGGGGCAGGGGGTGTTTTGGGATAATGGTGATTCTCTTGTCCTTTCTCGTGGTTCCACATCCAGGGAGGCTGGTGGGAGGAGCTATAGGAGGACGGGCTCATTGTAATGGCTGGAATGGAATAGATGGACTGGTATCAAACAGATTAAACATATGGCAACCACGCAACCGTCCTCCTATAGCACTTCCCACCAGCCTCCACTGTTCCACATACTCCATGGGGTGTTGTGTGTGTGGTGTGCATGTATGAGCATATGCATATGTTTACAAGCATACTGTATGTATGAGTTCCTAAAAAAAAAAAACAGCATTGCAAGGGAATTCTGTCGCATCACCTCTCGGACCGAATCGAACAATATCATTGGTTCGTGCCTTGACATCCCTCTCAAAATACACAGGGACGGACTTATAAATAACTCTCGCTCTCAGCCACATTCTCTCTCTCACACACACACACACACACACACACACACACACACACACACACACACACACACACACACACACACACACACACACACACACACACACACACACACACACACACACACACACACACACACACACACACACACACACACACACACACACACACACACACACACACATACCACCAGCGATCGCTTCATCCCTCTGTCTCACAGAATACACCTCTCTCTCTCTGGCCCCGCCGGGCTCTCCAGTCACTGTGGTAACCTACAAAAACAAGACAGTGGCAAGTCAACTACAAAAACACCAACGAAATAGTAACGCTCGCCTCTGGACCTCTGCACAATGCTTCAGAGCACAGTGATGCGAGAGAGAGAGAGAGAGAGAGAGAGAGAGGGAGAGAGAGAGAGAGAGAGAGCGAGAGAGAGGGAGAGAGAGAGAGAGGGAGAGAGAGAGAGAGAGAGAGAGGGCGAGAGAGAGAATAGGGAAAGAAAGAGTAGGAGGGAGAGACAGGGAGAGGGAGAGAGTAAGTGAGGAGGAGAATGAGAGAGGGTGAGAAATTCATCACCCCTCCATTACCCTCTTCATTACTCCCTTCATCACCTCTCCATTACCCTCTTCATCACCCCTTCATCACCCCTTCATTACTCCCTTCATCACCCCTCCATTACCCTCTTCATTACTCCCTTCATCACCCCTCCATTACCCTCTTCATTACTCCCTTCATCACCCCTCCATTACTCCCTTCATCACCCCTCCATTACCCTCTTCATTACTCCCTCCATTACCCTCTTCATCACCCTCTTCATTACTCCCTTCATCACCCTCTTCATCACACCTCCATTACCCTCTTCATTACTCCCTTCATCACCCTTCCATTACCCTCTTCATTACTCCCTTCATCACACCTCCATTACCCTCTTCATTACTCCCTTCATCACCCTTCCATTACCCTCTTCATTACTCCCTTCATCACCCCTCCATTTCCCTCTTCATCACCCCTCTATCACTCCCTTCATCACCCCTCCATCACTCTCTTCAACACCCCTCCATTACCCTCATCACCCTCTTCATCAACCCCTCCATTACGCTCATTATCATTCCCTCCATCACCCCCTCCATGACCCCATTTTATATTGCTCCTACGGACCAAGGACAAATCTTCTCAAATTAACAGTTATATACATTGCATTCAGAAAGTATTCAGACTCCTTATTCTAAAATTGATTACATTGTCCCGTCCCCTCATACATTTTTGAAATATGAAATATGACATTTACATAAGTATTCAGACCCTTTACTCAGTACTTTGTTGAAGCACCTTTGGCAGTGATTACACCTTAAAAGTGTTCTTGGGTATGACGCTACAAGCCTGGCACATCTGTATTGGGAAAAGTTTCTCCCATTCTTCTCTACAGATCCTCTCAAGCTCTGTCAGGTTGGATGGCGAGCGTTTCAGCACAGCTATTTTCAAGGCTCTCCAGAGATGTTCGATCGGGTTCAAGTCCGGGCTCTGACTGGGCCTCTCAAGGACATTCAGAAACTTGTCCTGAAGCCCACTCCTGCGTTGTCTTGCCTGTGGGCTTAGGGTCGTTATCCTGTTGGAAGGGTGAACCTTCACCCCAGTCTGAGGTCCTGAGCGCTCTGAAGCAGGTTTTCATCAAGGATCTCTCTGTACTTTGCTCTGTTCATCTTTGCCTCTAGTCTGACTAGTCTCTGAGTCCCTGCTGCTGAAAAATGTCCCCACATCATGATGCTGCCACCACCATGCTTCACCATGGGGATGGTGCCAGGTTTCCTCCAGACGTCCACAGAGGAACTCTAGAGCTCTGCCAGAGTGACCATCGGGTTCTTAGTCACTTTCCTGACCCATGCCTAGGTCCCCTGAACTCAGTTTGGCTTGGTGGCCAGCTCTAGGAAGAGTCTTGGTGGTTCCAAACTTTTTCCATTTAGGAATGATGCTGCAGACATTTTTTGGTACCCTTCCCCAGATCTGTGCCTCGACACAATCCTGTCTCAGAGCTCTACAGACAATTCCTTTGACCTCATGACTTGTTTTTTTCTCTGACATGCACTGTCAACTTTGTGACCTTATATAGACAGTTGTGTGCCTTTCCAAATCATGTCCAGTCAATTTGAATTTACCACAGGTGGACTCCAATCAAGTTGTAGAAACATCTCAAAGATGATCAATGAAAACAGGATGCACCTGAGCTCAATATCGAGTCTCATAGCAAAGTGTCTGAATACTTATGTAAATAAGGTATTTCAGTTTTTGTATTTTTAATACATTTACAAAAAATTCTAAAAACCTGTTTTCACTTTGTCATTATGGGGTATTGCGTGCAGATTGCTGAGCATTTTGTATTTATTTAATCAACTTCAGAATAAGGCAGTAACGTAACAAAATGTGGAAAAAGTCAAAGGGTGTGAATACTTTCCGAAGGCACTGTACAGAGCTATCACTGAATGGAACTCCTTACCAACTCATATTTCCCAAGCAAATAGTAAATTCACATTCAAGAAAGATTTAAAAAAATCTATGAAACCAAATCGACCACATGAATGGACAGATACTGAATCTGCTTATTGAATGTTACATTTTACCTTTCAGATTTATAAAATGATAAATATTCGTTAAACTTCGTAAATGTACGTGTACATTTTGTCTGTCATGTCTTTTTTGTTAGTCTTCTTTGGGTCCGACACCTATCTGCCCCCTCCGACACCTAACCTCAGAGCTGTGACACTCAGATGACTCTCTTGTGCCTGTCTAGCTTCCATGTCCTTCCTGTCCATGGAGTTTCTCTCTCTCCCTCTCTCTCTCTACCTCTTTCACCCTCTCCTCTCTCTCTGCCTCCCTATTTGCATGCCTCTCGTTCTTTCTCTCTCGCTCCCCTCCCCTCTCATTCCCCTCTCTGCCATTTCATTTACAGATATCTCTACCTCTTTGGCATCTCCCTTCACCTCTCTCTCTCTCTCCATCCCACAATCGCACCTCCTCTCTTTCATGTGAAGGTCGCCCCCGTGGAAATCCCAGTAATCCCAGTCTATGGAAGTATTTCAGCAACAACTGCAATCTTATGAAGCTCCAACAAATATCACCCACCCAGGTTGTACTGTACTGAGTGTCTCAGAGTAAGAGTAGGATCAGTTTTACCTTTTGGAAGATAATGAGATTAGATGGACAGGGGGGACCTGATCCTAGATCAGCAGTCCCTTCCTTTTAGAGGCCCTGGTAATTAAAGAGGGCCCAGAGGCAGTGGCGTCATGCCTGTATCTGTTCTCTGTTCTAGGAACTCAGTGAAGACATACAGTAATCTGAGTAGACCAGACGAAATAGGCAGCCTCTCCCTTCTCTCTCTCTCTCTCTCAATTAAATTAAATTAAATGTAAGGGCTTTATTGGCATTGGAAACATATGTTAACATTGCCAAAGCAAGTGAAATATATCACAAACAAAAGTGAAAATACAATACAAAATTGTTTGTTCTTCACTGGTTGCCCTTTTCTTGAGGCAACAGGTCACAAATATTGCTGCTGTGATTGCATACTGTGGTATTTCACCCAATTTGTTTTCGAATTCTTTGTGGGTCTGTGTAATCTGAGGGAAATATGTGTCTCTAATATGGTCATACATTTGGCAGGAGGTTAGGAAGTGCAGCTGTTTCCACTTTATTTTGTGGGCATTGTGCACATAGCCTGTCTACTGTTGAGATACAGGTCTGCCTTCTGTACATATTCAAATATTTCCTTAATTTTGGGTCAGTCTCAGTGGTCAGGTATTCTGTCACCGTGTACTCTCTGTTTAGGGCCAAATAGGATTCTAGTTTTTTAATCAAATTCTATCCAATGTGTCAAGTAATGATATTTTTGTTTTCTCATGATTTGGTTGGGTCTAATTGTGTCTTTGTTCTGTTTCTCACACACACACACACACACACACACACACACACACACACACACACACACACACACACACACACACACACACACACACACACACACACACACACACACACACACACACACACACACACACACACACACACACACAGTCTGTCTCGCCCCCCCTCTCTTGCTCTCATTCATTCAGAAGTGTGTCTAGTGTGTACTCTGTTCCCCTTTCCGTCTCTGCTCACTTCAGTGCCTTTTTATTTCATTCAAACCATAGATGTATTATTGATCGATAACGCACCAGAACCATGTGTGTGATTCTGTTTTTTTGCGGATGCTTTGTGAGATTCACTTCCACTGTGACTAGGATTCTTGTTTGGACTAAAAAGGATGCATTGGTTTTCCCACTCATTCTCTATTGTCTGAAATAGTGTGGGGGTGTTTTGGTTTGGTTGGCCAGTATCAGACCCAAAGAGGATGATCGAAAATTCAACAGATCACAACACTGTCAAAGGGTCTCAGAACTCAGAATCTCTCTCTCTCTCTCTCTCTCTCTCTCTCTCTCTCTCTCTCTCTCTCTCTCTCTCTCTCCCCTCCCTACATCTCTCTCTCTTGCACTCTCTCTCTCCCTCCTTCTAGTTCTCCTCCCTCTCTGCCTCCCTCTCTCAATTCAATTCAAGGGGCTTTATTGGAATGGGAAATATATGTTTACATTGCCAAAGCAAGTGAAATGGATAAACAAAAGCGAAATAAACAAAACGTGAACAGTAAATCTCTCTCTTCCTCTCTCTCTCTCTGTCTCTCTCTTGTTCTCTCTGTCTGTAGTGTATCATGAGATTAAGCAGTAAAAAATAGGGGTATGGTTGTAGAGAATCGAAGGTACCATGAATGTAATAAGAAACCTTAGGGGCTGGCTTAAGGCCGGTAGCAACCACTACAGAATGTCCGGTCAGAACTAGGATGAGGCGGATGTTTAATGGAAGAAGATGTCCACATTCACACACACAACACACACACATCTGACCTCTCATGGTTCAGATAACTGAGAATCATGTCCAATGAGAACTGACATGAACTATGTGGTGGTTTGGATGCACGCACAATTAAACATCAGACAAACAGGGATTCGGTCCACAGAAGGATAAGTTCAGCAGGAGGGAAAACTGTGGAAGTGCTCATTAGGATGGGGAAAGCACGTTTCTGACCACACAGCGTTCATTTATACATTTTTATGTAACCTTTATTTAACTAGGCAAGTCAGTTAAGGACAAATTCTTATTTACAATGACTGGCCTACCCCGGCCAAACCCGGGCGACGCTGGGCCAATTGTGTCTGTACGTGTGCGTGCGAACGTGAACCCGCGCCTGACTCTGTGTGCGCGTGTATCATGCAGGGACCAAGGTATGAGTTTGGAGTAACCTTTGCCCTCTCTTCAACTGAACTCAAGTCTATTCCTGGTTCACTAACAATTTAGTCTGGATAATGTTTTTTACTACCACATATGGACACATTCCAACCTTACGACAGGTAGTAATGGGTCTAACAGTACTTCATATGGGCTTTCAGGGCAATATGTTGACATTTTATGACAAGCTAAAAGCGTGGTGGACATACAAAGTAGCCTCATACAGTAGCCTTGCTGGGTCAGACACAGTGTTTGCATCGCAAACAGCACCCTGTTCCCTTTTGTGCACTTCAGGGCTCTGGTCAAAAGTAGTGCACTATATCGGGAATAGGGTGCCATTTGGGACACACCCTGTCCCGTCAAACTGAATTACTTGAGCAGTGCCCAATCAATCAAATCAAATTGTATCTATATAGCCCTATGAACAAGATGTCAAGATGAAGCTGCTGCTATCGTGTACAAGTGGCTTTTGCTAAATAGATTTAATTTGAATAAGACTAGCCTGTAACCTCCTACAACCACCCAGAAGTCTTACGGGTTTACATTCTGTTTTACAACACGGATTACACCTGGCTATGGGCGGAAGATGTGAGCTTGGTGCCCTCACCGTTTTGTCGGACCAATCAGCGTCCTTTGAAGAACTATGGGGGTGTTTTAGTTGATGGCGAACGCGAAGCGCCACTGTCGACAGCCACTATATGGCTTTAGTTGAGTTGGCATTTCTTTGCTGAAGACAAGGTAGTAAGTAGATAGTTATGTTAGATAAAATGCTTTTGCAACCAGGTCATCAGGACGCAAGTCAGTATTTAACGTCCATCCATGTCCAAGGACGTCGGGAGACGATGTGGAAACCGGCCACTAGGGGCAACAGTGAGCGCAGTTAACTTAAATTAGGTTTTGGTTTTGCTAGGGCGTTTTGCTAAGCTTCTGCCTCTGATTCGAAAGGTTGCAAGTTCAAATCAAGCGATAGAAAGTTGTTTTAGAGATTTTTGTTCAAGCCTATCCCAAACCTTAACCCTTACCTTAACCATTCTGAGTTAATGCCTAACTTTAAGATTTTGGGGTTAACGACCTCAACTTAAACCCTAACCTTAAAAATTCTAAGCTAATGCCTAAACGTAACCTTAAACACTACACTAATATACTTCGAAAGTTGATGTTTGAGAAACATGGACGAACGTCTAATTCTGACGTGAGACTGTGAGACCTAGTTGGTTTGTGTCTTGGTATTTGATGTGCCTTTCTCTGCAAAGACAACATGCGCTTCTTTTACTTCTGCAAAATGCGACGCTTTGGCTTCTGTTTTCTGACTGGTTGAATATGATCCAATTCCTATAAAATGGGTTTTTCTGCAACACCACTCGGGCAAAACGGCTTCAATGGTTACTTTTCCAGAATGATAGTGCAGAAGTAATCAGTCTGATAATTAGGAGCCTAATTTACTTGTAGTAAAGGATAAATATGCTGACAATAACCAAGCCTAGACCCTGGGGTTTGGAATTAGCCCTTAACAACGTTAATCGAACACGTAATCTGCTGATGTTCTGGGTTGATTGTAAAGGTAATTTGAACAGATGGACCTACCTTCTACTGTGAGACAGACTATTTTGAGTAGGTGGTCTGGCTCACGGCATCTGGACTCACTCACTGAGACACACACACACACACACACACACACACACACACACACACACACACACACACACACACACACACACACACACACACACACACACACACACACACACACACACACACACACACACACACACAGAGCGAAGGATAATGGGGAGAGGGAGAGCTGGAGGGAAAGAGAGTGAATGAAAGACAGAAGGGGAGAGAGAATTAGAGTGAGAGAGAACATAGCCCACGCAACCTTTTTAATGAACTGCCTTCCTCACAGCAGACATATTAGTGGAATGTCTTTACATTAAAGTTGCATTCACATGGCAGAGGAGGTTTGGGTGACAACCCCTCAACAGCGTGTGTGTGTGCGTGTGCGTGTGTATAAGGGTAGGTGGAATAAAGTACCTGCCATGTGCTGACATTTGTGTGTGTCTGTGTGTGTGTGGGGCATTTGTGCAGAAAGAAGCGATCATAAATGTGCTTATAGGTCGCAGGGGCGCAATTTCCTTTGGTAAAATAAACTTAACCGTGTGTTGGCTTTTTGAGTCAGTTCCACTACATTTCCCCAGCTCAGCTACAGGCAGTCTCCTCAACCTGTCTCTATAAGTCTGCATATTCCCATATAGTGCACTACTTTGGACCAGATCCCAATGAGCCCTGATCAAAACTAGTGCATAGGGTGCCATTTGAGATGCACTGAATGTTTCTATGTTAGAGTTTGTAGTTTAACTTGATATTCTGTAGATACTAATCATGTGGATTCTGCGTTACAACACATGCTGTTGGGACAGAGAGAGAGAGAGAGAGAGCGAGCGAGAGAGCGAGAGCGAGAGAGAGAGAAGGGAAAGAGAGAGAGAAGGGAGAGAGAGAGAGAATAACACAATGTTAACATGGGAAGAGAGAGAGAGAGAGAGAGAGAGAGAGAGAGCGAGAGAGAGAGAGAGATGCACATCCATTATATTCTCTCACCCTGACCTATATATTGTGATCATAACATATGATCTGGATTTACATCCGTACATCTGTCTAAATCGTTCTGTCTCTCCATAATATGAGTAAATATGTTATTTTAATAAATAGTATTTTCTCTATCATAGTAATTGGAATAAATTCCAATAATTGATATTAAGCATAATCATCGGGATTATTTTAATAATGCCATAGGCTAGTCAACATCCTTATATTGATTGATATGTTAGAAAAAGGTGCATTTTATCTGTTTCTTTTAAGTGTGAATAAATCGATGTGGGAATGGATAAAATATGAACTATTCCTCAAAATAAGGATCAACGAATGCATGAATAAAGGAACGACGAGTCGCTGGAAGCAAAGCAATAATTGCGAGGAGAGCTCGCAGCCAGGCTTCAAAACACACCGGGAAATAAAGGAGTGCCGCCGCGTGCAGTCCACTGTTTTTCCCTCTTTCGGGCGCTGAGAGGCAGCATTAGGCTACCACTTACCCGACACCACCCACGACAGGCTCACTGTAATAACACAATGTTAACATGGGAAGGTTTGAAGTTGCCTCAATGTCACATACCAACAATGTGATGGGTACACATATAGCCATGTACGCGTAGACTCTGACACACGAGCATTGTGACTAGAAGGGTAAAACAGAAGGTTGTCTACGGGAGCTATAACGGGCAATATGGAGAGGAGGAAAGCCACGGGAGAATACCACGGCATCCCTGTGTCCAAAATGTAGACTACATTTTATGGGACGGGCGGCACGTTTATTTCGCTAATTGGAAAAGTTACAAAATATACAATGATTATAAATGGGTCTTATCTGAACAGGTCGTCGCTGGACCCGTACGAGGAAGTGTTGAATCGCCCCCCGTGGGTTACAACAACTTTGGGGTGCTTCCTGATATTCACTATAGTGGTTGATATTTTGGGCAACCTTTTGGTGATATTCTCTGTCTACCGGAACAAGAAGCTAAGGAATGCAGGTGAGTAATGTATACTATTGTGCATGAGGTCGGAGTAGCCAAAGTATTGTATTGTGTATATAAACAAGTTTCAAAGTGTTGTATTTCACACGACATTGTTGTTCTGATACAGTTGAGTCCGAAATATGACAACAACAAACCGGCGTTTGGGTAAAGCTGTGTACACTGTTCGCGCGCAAATCTCGAAATGAACAAGAAAAGTAGGCTTATTTGTGATTCAGAATTTGTGATAGGCGTACTACATACATCGATGAAAATCAATAAAATGCATTGGTATATCCCAATTAATTTAGCTTGGGTTTAAAGCTACGGTGAAAGTAATGTCCCGGTGGCATTTGGAGGTAGCTACCCGAGCGTTATAGAGGATGCCGCGTCAATGTTGGTAGCCTGATTTTATACCCCAAACAATGTATGTTGTATACCGGTACATTTTATATAGGCTAGTCAATGATGCCTAAATAGGCATGTCATGAAAATTAGATTATCGCTCTCGTATCATAACCGTCTATGGACGCGCAAGCTGCTCTGACCAGACCGAATAACCATGTCTAACTAAATACTTCTCTGTTTAATCTCCGAGCGAGCAAAGATGAAATAATAACTAGAAAGTGTCAACGAATGAGGCTCTTCCAAGAATGAAAAATAGACTCGCGGAGATTGATTGACAAGCGCCGCCTGAAGCCACTCAAGAGAAATTATAGGATGGACAGCAGTGTATTTTAGGAAACATTTGCGCCACAGCCTCGGCATGCTTAGTTGGGGATTGCGTTTCACATCCTATCAATCATGTAACTAAACTGGGAAGTTGAATGAGAACATCTTGAACTATCCGTTTGATTTTTCAATGGACATTTTGGATTAGGTGACGGAACATGCGTCACGTGCGCATTTCGGTTTTATGAATTGGGATCGGAGTGGGGCTGCTGTGTCTCGACCACCTTATTATCACCAGATATTATATAATGTGTTTGATATTATAATGTAGGATAATGCTGTATGTAGGATTATGTTGTATGTTGTGTAGTGTGGATATTTTAAATTCATTATAGTATTGTACTGTGGCGTGATTATTTAACGTATGTTTGGATGATTATATTCAAGTGATTATATTCCAAAGTACTGTACTGATGTAACCCTGTGATAAGAACCTATGACATTATTGTGTGAGAAAACGCAATGATATACATATCATAAAAACGAATTACATTGTGTTTTGATAGGCTACAGATAAAATGTGCGCCAGATAGAAGTTAAGTTGTTGAGAAAATATATATTTAGTCCTACATTATTTCAGACTGGTGTGTTCTCCAAATACCAAATGACATGCTTTGCGCTCCAGTTCCGCTCTGGCCATTCAATGACAGATTGGAATTCTAGACGAACCCACATTGTAGATAGATTTGAGTGTTTTATCGTTTCCTGGAATGTGTATCTAGCTAAATGACAATTTTTTTACAACCCAAATTAGTTTTCTCTTCTTTGATGTTTCATGTTATTAGTTGCGTTTGTTTGTCACAACCTAGACCTAATGTCAAACGCAGAGCATTTTTTGGTGATTTAAGCAAAATGGATTTGTGCCAGTCATATTAAGCCTCCCCCCCTAATGTGATGAATATCATTATTATTAAGACTTCCTGTAATTCCTCGTCCCACCCCCCTCTCCATCTTTATTTATCATTGTAATCACTTCCATTTAATATAAACATACACAAAATTGCACAATCGCTGTGTCCTGGATTTGAGTCTTTTAATAGTTTATACAGTAAATAGAATCGAACATTCTGTCAGGTGCAGAGAATTTATTTTATTTGATATGTGCTTTTACAAGTTTGATCACATTTTATGCTGCCCAGTCTGTGACTGCCCTGTTAGGGAGCACATCTTTGATCTTTGAGGAGGGGACGGCCGATTCATTTAAATGTAAGTGCACAGAGTTCTCTCTGTGCATCTCAACAGTCTGACGCGCTCCCTCTCCTTCTTCTGCATCAATAATGGCTGCATCTCAACAGTCTAAAGTGACGCCCACTCCTTGTCTCTTGTCCTTCATTTGCACTGGTCTGAAAGTCCTAATTGTAGTCCCGAATTATTAAACTGCTTCACCTGTTCAGTCCAGCCCATTCACATCAGTGCAGATGAAGGAAAGGAGACAAGTCGAGGAAGCTACTTTAGACTATTGATATTGAGGCCGTTTTTGTCAGTTCAGAGTAGCTGAAGTAGCACTGCTTAAAACTAACTATAAGTTAAGTATCTAAGATGTGCTAAATCAATTATCTCCAGCTCAGGGCTCCAGCTAGGCATTTGTTTGCTAACTTGCTAGCTAAGTGGCTAACCTGCTAGCTAAGTGGCTAACTTGCTAGATCAAGCTTCTTGGTTACAGCTGAGACAATTAGTCCCGTCCTCGATCAAGATCCCTGCTGTCTTGCTTTTATATTCATTTAATAAAATTTTTATGCTTGGAAAGAAATAGCGCCCCTTGTCTGCACTGCTGGCAATACCGTATGGTACAGGAACGGTATGAAGGTATGAAATACCGCGAACCCTAGTTAGAATATTTGCTTTCTATGAAACCATTTACATTGACATGAATATCCATTCAGTCTTTTGTCAGCTTTCGACACAACAATAATTGGCTTTGTATGATGTCATCAATAATGGACCTATGTCACAGCCTTTTTTCACATGAGCCACGTGAAAAAATTATGTATCTCTCTTAATACTGTTTCCACGACAGCATTTGGCGAGTACTAACATCCCTTAAGCACGCCAGCCACCCGGTTTCCCTGTATCCTTAGGTTCATGCCTTTCAGCATCATTTGCAATTTCTCAGCCCAGTTCCCAAAGATGGTGCCTGTCCTTCTATTCAAGCCGAAGAAAAGGAAAGAACCCTGCATTGGCAAATCGTATGCCTCATGGCGGCCATATTGATTGACACAGAAACTTTTCTATTGTACTTTCTAGGTCTATCTGCCCATGTGGCCTGTCCCTCTGCCAGCGAACAGAATGGCTGTGCCGCAGGAGAGTGGGTGTGTGTGTGACTGCACATTGAACTCTGATCTGAAGCACTCTCTCTCAACCCAGCGATCTGTTATTGTTTTCCATCCTTTCAGAAGCAGAATGTTGTTTGTGTGCCAAAGTTTTGTATACACGCTACATGCACGCACACGCTTGTGTGTGTGTTTGTAGTACACCAGGCACAACAACAGTGTGTTGTACAGTCATGTTGTGTATGATTGAGGGCAAGTCATTCAATTCAATTGATCATTCAGGTTTCTAACAGACAATAAACCTTGGCAACAGAGAACATGAAGACATGACATACATGTACAGTGCATTCAGAATATTTTCAGACCCCTTGACTTTTTCAACATTTTGTTACATTACAGCCTAATTCTAAAATGGATGAAAACCAACATTTCCTCATTAATCTACACACAATTACCCATAATGACAAAGTGAAAATAGGTTTTTATAATTTTTTGCAAATGCTTTAATAAATCAAAAACAGAAATACTGTAATGCAATGCTACTGGCGGCAGAGAAGTCAGGCGCAGGAGAGCGGAAACTGACTTACAACGGTTGTGTTTAATATCCATAAACCACCATCAACAGAATAATTCAATAAATGGGTCAAACAAAACCCGGTAGATACCAGCATACAGTGCACAAGCACTACAACAAACAATTACCGACAAGGACATGGGGGGGGGGGGGGGGAGACAGAGCATGTAATAAATGGAATTGGAACCAGGTGTGATGGAAGACAAGACAAAACCAATGGAAAATGAAAAGTGGATCGGCGATGGCTAGAAGGTCGGTGACGTCGACCGCCGAACGTCGCCCGAACAAGGAGAGGGACCAACTTCGGTGGAAGTCGCGACAAATACCTTATTTACATAAGTATTCAGATACTTTACTATTAAACTCGAAATTGAGCTCAGGTACATCCTGTTTCCGTTGATCTTCCTTAATATGTGTTTACAACTTCATTGGAGTCCACCTGTGGTAAATTCAATTGATTGGACATGGTTTGGAAAGGCACACACCTGTCTATATAAAGGACACATTTGACCTTGCATGTCAGAGCAAAATCCAAGCCATGAGTTTGAAGGAATTGTCCGTAGAGCTCCGAGACAGGATTGTGTTGAGGCACAGATCTGGGGAAGGGTACCAAAACATTTCTGCAGAATTGCAGGTCCCCAAGAACACAGTGGCCTCCATCATTCTTAAATGGAAGGTTTGGAACCACCAAGACTCTTCCTAGAGCTGGCCAAACTGAACAATCGGGGGAGAAGGTTCTTGGTCAGTTAGGTGACCAAGAACCCGATGGTCACTCTGACAGAGCTCCAGACTTTCTCTGTGGAGATGGGGGAACCTTCCAGAAGGATAACCATCTCTGCAGTACTCCACCAATCAGGCCTTTATGATAGAGTGGCCAGACGGAAGCCAGTCCTCAGTAAAAGGCACATGACAGCCAGCTTGGAGTTTGCCAAAAGGCCCTTAAAGAGACTCAGACCATGAGAAACAAGATTCTCTGGTCTGATGAAACGAAGATTGAACTCTTTGGCCAAGCGTCACGTCTGGAGGAAACCTGGCACCATCCCTACGGTGATGCATGGTAGTGGCAGCATCATGCTTTGGGGATGTTTTTCAGCGGCAGGGACTGGGAGACTAGTCATTATCGAGGGAAAGATGAACGGAGCAAAGTACAGAGAGATCCTTGATGAAAACCTGCTCCAGAGCGCTCAGGACCTCAGACTGGGTTGGATGTTCACCTTCCAACAGGAAAACGACCCTCATGTCCGTAGCCATGGAAGTGCTTTGAAAGGCTGGTAATGGCTCACATCAACACCATTATCCCAGAAACCCTAGACCCACTCCAATTTGCATACCGCCCAAACAGATCCACAGATGATGCAATCTCTATTGCACTCCACACTGCCCTTTCCCACCTGGACAAAAGGAGCACCTACGTGAGAATGCTATGCATTGACTACAGCTCAGTGTTCAACACCATAGTACCCTCAAAGCTTATCATTAAGCTAAGGATCCTGGGACTAAACACCTTCCTCTACAACTGGATCCTGGACTTCCTGACGGGCCGCCCCCAGGTGGTGAGGGTAGGTAGCAACACATCTGCCACGCTGATCCTCAACACGGGGGCCCCTCAGGGGTGCGTGCTCAGTCCCCTCCTGTACTCCCTGTTCACCTACGACTGCATGGCCAGAAACGACTCCAACACCATCATTAAGTTTGCTGACGACACAACAGTGGTAGGCCTGATCACCGACAACAACGAGACAGCCTATAGGAAGGAGGTCAGAGACCTGGCCGGGTGGTGCAAGAATAAGTACCTCTCCCTCAACGCAACCAAGACTAAGGAGATGATTGTGGACTACAGGAAAAGGAGGACCGAGCACGCCCCCATTCTCATCAACGGGGCTGTAGTGGAGCAGGTTGAGAGATTCAAGTTTCTTGGTGTCCACATCACCAACGAACTAGAATGGTCCAAACACAACAAGACAGTCGTGAAGAGGGCACGACAAAGCCTATTCCCCCTCAGGAAACAAAAAATATTTGGCATGGGTCCTCAGATCCTCAAAAGGTTCTACAGCTGCAACATCGAGAGCATCCTGACTGGTTGCATCACTGCCTGGTACGTCAATTGCTCGGCCTCCGACCGCAAGGCACTACAAAGGGGCGGTGTCAGAGGAAGGCCCTGAAAATTGTCAAAGACCCCAGCCACCCCAGACATAGACTGTTCTCTCTGCTTCTCAACAGTGTTTACCTCCAAGCCATAAGACTCCTGAACAGGTAGTCAAATGGCTACTGGGACTATGGCTGGCTACCCGGTTGAAATGGCTACCCCCCCCTCCAACCCCTCTTTTACGCTGCTGCTACTCTCTGTTTTTCACATATGCATAGTCACTTTAACTATACATTCATGTACATACTACCTCAATTGTCCCGACCAACGGGCTATCTGCATTGTGTTCCGCCACCCACCAACCCCTCTTTTACGCTACTGCTACTCTCTATTTATCATATATGCAGAGTCACTTTAACCATATCTACATGTACATACTACCTCAATCAGCCCGACTAACCGGTGTCTGTATGTAGCCTCGGTACTGTTATAGCCTCGCTACTGTTATAGCCTCGCTACTGTATATAGCCTCACTACTGTATATAGCCTCGCTACTGTTATAGCCTCGCTACTGTTATAGCCTCGCTACTGTATATAGCCTCTCCACTGTTATTTTTCACTGTCTGTTTTACTGTGGTTTTTATTTCTTTACTTACCTATTGTTCACCTAATACCTTTTTTGCACTGTTGGTTAGAGCCTGTTAAGTAAGCATTTCACTGTAAGATCGCACGTGACAAATAAACTTTGATTTGATTTGTCCAAACGTTTGACTGGTACTGTATGTGTAGATTGACGAGGAAAAAAAACAATTTCATTCATCTTAGAATACGGCTGCAACGTAACAAAATGTGGAAAAAGTCAAAAGGTCTGAATACTTTCCCAATGCACTGTATGTCTATCTTACAGAGTCTGATTATAGAGTTTGGTGTAAAAGCCATATAATGTCTACAAGCCATTTGTGTACTATCAAATTCATGTCTTTTCATGCATACACATTACAAGTTTCAATGATGTTATGGTGAACTTCAGATTCAAACTTCAAGTCCCAATGAAGTTCCTTAGCTCAAAGCATGATTAGATTTGCTACCGGATGTCCCCAAAGTTTGTTTTCATTTCATTAATGTTATTTTGGATCATCATAGAATCCAAAATCCCACTGCCCCTCCAGAGTGTTGTTGTAGCTCCAAGCGTAATACATGATTCCTAAGCATATAATATGGCTTTAAGTGCTTTGCGTATGTCTCCATTTACGACAAGCGTTTATGGTCCCTAAATATCCCACTGGCTTTGTTGTTAAACCTCTTTAACGTAAATTGGTACACAGCACAGTGGCGTCAAATTAGAGAGCTCTTTGAAAAACAAAAGACAAATCCTCATTTTGGAGGGAAATTGATATATTTAAATGATTCCAGTGATTCCCCCCAGCGTCTTGTTTGATTTTCATCTAGAGGGAAACCATTTTATATCCCAATTAAACTCTGGATCAAACAAGATTGAGGTTTGTACTTTTGGGACTATTCCATTGTACTAGACACACCTAACCAACGGCAACTCTAAAGTATTCAAATATTTCGATTAGATTGGATAGTATTTTATTGTGTGTTTTCACAGACATGTCTATTATATACAGAAATTGCACTGCGTTCAAAGAGATTCCACAACAAAAAGAGAAACATAATATAGTCATAACATCAGACATACAAATTCATTCATTTATTCATATTTGACACAGGTCTGGTATTTACTAATCGTCTGGATGGTCAATGGACAGCCTAGCATGTTTGAGTGACAGGAAAATACATGGGTATTGTGAACAAAGCTTTTTGTCCACCTCTCTGACAATCTGCTGCTCAATATCTGTCATTGGAGTGCACCAGACAAAAGAAGAGTCCCATTTTGAACCTGTCTTGTGAGGTCCAATGTTCATTTTGCTGATTGCAATGTGGCAAACAAAGTATTACCAGAATGTAGTGTATTGTATCTACTTCACAAGGTTTGGAATGAGTACATTTTGCCACCGGGTCGGTTTGTTAAATCCAGTTGCAGTAGTCAACTTCTTCTACGCAGTCAAAACAATATCAAAGTGAGCTGTCATGCTGTTCCATAAAGACGTCAACACCACCTGTTTTCGAGAGACACACTCAATAGGCTTGGGCACTATACCGTATATACCCTATACCGGGGTATTTTGAAATACCAACGGTATGATTTTCAATACCGTAAAAAAAAGGGATGGGCCAAATAAATGATCTCCAGCTCGGGGCTTCAACTATGCATTTGGTTGCTAGATAAGTGGCTAGCTTGCAAGATCAAGTTTCGTGGTTACTCCTGGATCAACATCCCTGCTGCCTAAATTAGCTTTGTGCGCCCCCCCCCCCCAAAGAAAAGGTTTACCCCGGTATGGTACAGGAACGGTATGAGGTATGAACATCTGGATACTGCCTGACCATAGCACTCAGTACATATTAAAGGCCCTTGGTGTGTAGACAAAAATTGCTGTTACCGTACATTGCACAACCTTCAATGTTATGTCATGATTATGTACAATTCTGGCAAATTAATTACGGTCTTTGTTAGGAGGAAATGGTCTTCACACAGTTCGTAACGAGCCAGGCGGCCCAAACTGCTGCATATACCCTGACTCTGCTTGCACAGAACGCAAGAGAAGTGACACAATTTCCTTAGTTAATATTGCCTGCTACCATGAATTTCTTTGAACTAAATATAGAGGTTTAAAAAAATATACTTGTGTATTGATTTAAAAAAAGGCATTGATGTTTATGGTTAGGTACATTGGTGCAACGACAGTGCTCTTTTCATGAATGCGCTTGTTAAATCACCCGTTTGGCGAAGTAGGCTGTGATTCGATGATGAATCACTGCATTGATTATTTGCAACGCAGGACAAGCTAGCTAAGCTAGTAATATCATCAACCATGTGTAGTTAACAAGTGATTATGTTAAGATTGATTGTATTTTATAAGATACGTTTAATGCTAGCTAGCAACTTACCTTGGCTCCTTGCTGCACTCGCGTAACAGGTGGTCAGCCTGCCACGCAGTCTCATCGTTGAGTGCAATGTAATCGGCCATAATCGGCATCCAAAAATGCCGATTACCGATTGTTATGAAAACTTGAAAATCGGCCCTAATTAATCGGCCATGCCGATTAATCGGTCGACCTCTAATATAAATCCCAAAAGCGCTCAAACAAAGCAGCAACAGTTCCCCTCTTTGAAACGGTGATAAGTCGGCATCCGTGAAGTGGGATGAGATGTCTGTGTCCTTCTTCCCCATCCAGTGGGCTGGCCTTATCAGTCGTTTCCAGAGTTTTCACCTCGGAAAGTGCGACTGGGGTTTCTTTAAGACCTTCCGGGATCCCAATTTGACTTCGCTTTTTCTGTTGTCTTTTTCTGTTGGATCAGTGCAGCTATAGGTGATTTGAACGTGGGTAGAGTGTCACGCGCCAGGTGTCCACTGCTACTCTATGTGAAATTGAACAGCGGCTGGCTGATATGTTTCAAATCCCCCACCCCTGTGAACGCTGCTACATTTGACATATTGTTACTCAATCACTGTGCTTGCTCACTTTCTCCTCTGGCTGCAGTGGAGAAGCTATCATTAACTATGTCCTTGAAACCCCTGTTCACATTTCTACAGAGACATTGTAGACACGGTGGTCGTATAGACTGTATTGTATACATGAGAGATCACTCAATCTTGCAAGGTAAATACCAGTAACCTGCTTTCGCATTCTCTCTGTAGACACAGTCCCTGTCTTCTTTGGTTGCATAACTGTCTAAGTTGGATATGTCTAACCTTGGCTGATATGCTCAAACTTTACATTATGTCTGTCAGAGTTTCTACAAAACCATCAGCCAAGAACCAGTCTTTTACCAAAGAGATTGCCTCGCTACACTACACAAAGCACAACTTTCCTATCAAGGGAATTGGTACCATTCTTTCAGGATAAGAACATGTTTAAAACAACACCTCAATGCATCAAAACAATAACCCGGTAAGTCACATTGCGATCAACATCTTTGTCAACTCTTACATGTGAACATTGGCCAAAAAAGCTGCATGCTCCTGTTGACGTCCATTGCCGCGGGGGGCTGACCACACTAGGAGTCAAGCAGTGGCAGGGGGATAGGGCACGTTGTCAGGACCAAGGAGGATGGTGGGTAAACTCAGGTGACTCAGGTGAGAGTGGCCGTAGGGTTGCATGACATTGGGGTGCCTTCGCTGTGTATATGTGTGTTGGTGGCTTCCCTGTGTGTGTGTGTGTGTGTGTGTGTGTGTGTGTGTGTGTGTGTGTGTGTGTGTGTGTGTGTGTGTGTGTGTGTGTGTGTGTGTGTCTGTTTTGGTGGCTTCGCTGTGTGTGTGTGTCCGAGCTGCATAAATGAATAATGTGTTGGGATCGTTCTCCTTAGTTCTCATCATAACCCACTTAACATCGGCCGTAAATCAGTCTTCACATTACCACCAGTCAACTAGGGCAAAAAATAAAAGTGGAAGTTGTCAATACCTCTTCAAGTAGGCTTGCCAGTGTGTGTGTGTGTATTTTGTATTTTACTAGGATTCCCATTAGCTGTTGCGAAAGCAACAGCTACTCTTCCTGGGGTCCACACAAACCATGAAACATGACGTAGTACAGAACATGAATGGACAAGAACAGCTGTGTGTGTTTATCCCTTTTATGAGTTACGCCAGCAGGACTATTCTCTGTGACACTGTGGTCCTTGCTGGTGATCTGGTAATTGGCCAATGTAAATTCTATTGGAGTGCCGTCAGGTGCATGTGTCTATCAAGCCACCCTGGAGCAGTGAGCAAACCTAATGAAAGGATTGGATTGTGTTGTGTGGTTTGGTTATAAGTCTGCTGTTATCCTCTGTCGTGCTAACTCCCATGGGGATGGGCGGAGTGGGGGGAAAGAGAGGTAGAGAGAGACTAATAGAAAGGGAGGGAAACAGAGACATTTAATCTGTTGAATTTGTTAGTTGAAGATGAAAATAGAGCAATTTTCTGGGTCCCTCTTTTTTTGCCTATTCCATTCCCACGGCACAGATGTCAATTCAACGTCTATTTCTTGTTTGTTCAGCATAATTTAACAGCCCCTTCTTTATCCCCCACCCCTTCCTTCCTTCCTTCCTTCCTTCCTTCCTTCCTTCCTTCCTTCCTTCCTTCCTTCCTTCCTTCCTTCCTCTTTTTTATCCCCCACCTCTTCCTTCCCCTTCTTTATCCCCCACCTCTTCCTTCCCCTTCTTTATCCCCACCTCTTCTTTATCCCCCCTCTTCCTTCTTCTTTTTATCCTTCCTTCCTTCCTTCCTTCCTTCCTTCCTTCCTTCCTTCCTTCCTTCCTTTTCTTTTCTTTATCCCCCACCGCTTCCTTCCTCTTTTTTATCCCACACTTCTTCTTTCCTCTTTTTTATCCTTCCTTCCTTCCTTCCTTCCTTCCTTCCTTCCTTCCTTCTTTCCTTCCTTCCTTCCTTCCTTCCTTCCTTCCTTCCTTCCTTCCTTCCTTCCTTCCTTTTCTTTATCCCCCACCTCTTCCTTCCTCTTTTTTATCCCCCACCTCTTCCTTCCTCTTCTTTATCCCCCACCTCTTCCTTCCTCTTTTTTATCCCCCTTCCTTCCTTCCTTCCTTCCTTCCTTCCTTCCTTCCTTCCTTCCTTCCTTCCTTCCTTCCTTCCTTCCTTCCTTCCTTTTCTTTATCCCCCACCTCTTCCTTCCTCTTTTTTATCCCACACTTCTTCCTTCCTCTTTTTTATCCTTCCTTCCTTCCTTCCTTCCTTCCTTCCTTCCTTCCTTCCTTCCTTCCTTCCTTCCTTCCTTCCTTCCTTCCTTCCTTCATCCCCCACCTCTTCCTTCCTCTTTTTTATCCCCCACCTCTTCCTTCCTCTTCTTTATCCCCCACCTCTTCCTTCCTCTTTTTTAACCCTCCTTCCTTCCTTCCTTCCTTCCTTCCTTCCTTCCTTCCTTCCTTCCTTCCTTCCTTCCTTCCTTCCTTCCTTCCTTCCTTTTCTTTATCCCCCACCTCTTCCTTCCTCTTTTTTATCCCCCACCTCTTCCTTCCTCTTTTTTATCCCCCACCTCTTCCTTCCTCTTTTTTATCCCCCACCTCTTCCTTCCTCTTTTTTATCCCCCACCTCTTCCTTCCCCTTCTTTATCCCCCACCTCTTCCTTCCCCTTTTTTATCCCCCACCTTTTCCTTCCCCTTCTTTATCCCCCACCTCTTCCTTCCTCTTTTTTATCCCCCCTTCCTTCCTTCCTTCCTTTTCTTTATCCCCCACCTCTTCCTTCCTCTTTTTTATCCCACACTTCTTCCTTCCTCTTTTTTTATCCTTCCTTCCTTCCTTCCTTCCTTCCTTCCTTCCTTCCTTCCTTCCTTCCTTCCTTCCTTCCTTCCTTCCTTCCTTATCCCCCACCTCTTCCTTCCTCTTTTTTATCCCCCATCTCTTCCTTCCTCTTTTTTATCCCCCCTTCCTTCCTTCCTTCCTTCCTCCCTTCCTTTTCTTTATCCCCCACCTCTTCCTTCCTCTTTTTTATCCCCCACCTCTTCCTTCCTCTTTTTTTTATCCCCCACCTCTTCCGTACTCTTTTTTTTATCCCCCACCTCTTCCTTCTTTTTTATCCCCCACCTCTTCCTTCCCCTTCTTTATCCCCCACCTCTTCCTTCCCCTTTTTTATCCCCCACCTCTTCCTTCCCCTTTTTTATCCCCCACCTCTTCCTTCCCCTTCTTTATCCCCCACCTCTTCCTTCCTCCTTTTTATCCCCCACCTCTTCCTTCCCGTTCTTTATCCCCCACCTCTTCCTTCCTCTTTTTTATCCCCCACCTCTTCCTTCCTCTTTTTTTATCCCCCACCTCTTCCTTCCTCTTTTTTTATCCCCCACCTCTTCCTTCCCCTTCTTTATCCCCCACCTCTTCCTTCCCCTTCTTTATCCCCCACCTCTTCCTTCCTCTTTTTTATCCCCCACCTCTTCCTTCTCCTTCTTTATCCCCCACCTCTTCCTTCCTCTTTTTTTATCCCCCACCTCTTCCTTCCTCTTTTTTATCCCCCACCTCTTCCTTCCTCTTTTTTATCCCCCACCGCTTCCTTCCTCTTTTTTTTATCCCCCACCTCTTCCTTCCCCTTCTTTATCCCACACCTCTTCCTTCTCCTTCTTTATCCCCCACCTCTTCCTTCCTGTTTTTTTATCCCCCACCTCTTCCTTCCTCTTTTTTTATCCCCCACCTCTTCCTTCCTCTTTTTTTATCCCCCACCTCTTCCTTCCTCTTTTTTTATCCCCCACCTCTTCCTTCCTCTTTTTTTATCCCCCACCTCTTCCTTCCTCTTTTTCTATCCCCCACCTCTTCCTTCCTCTTTTTTTATCCCCCACCTCTTCCTTCCTCCTTCTTTATCCCCCGCCTCTTCCTTCCTCTTTTTTATCCCCCGCCTCTTCCTTCCTCTTTTTTATCCCCCGCCTCTTCCTTCCCCTTTTTTATCCCCCGCCTCTTCCTTCCCCTTTTTTATCCCCCGCCTCTTCCTTCCCCTTTTTTATCCCCCGCCTCTTCCTTCCCCTTTTTTATCCCCCGCCTCTTCCTTCCCCTTTTTTATCCCCCACCTCTTCCTTCCCCTTTTTTATCCCCCACCTCTTCCTTCCCCTTTTTATCCCCCACCTCTTCCTTCCTCTTTTTTATCCCCCACCGCTTCCTTCCTCTTTTTTATCCTTCCTTCCTTCCTTCCTTCCTTCCTTCCTTCCTTCCTTCCTTCCTTCCTTCCTTCCTTCCTTCCTTCCTTCCTTCCTTCCTTCCTTCCTTCCTTCCTAATGCTCGTCTGTGGGAAACCTAATGCTCGTCCGTGGGGAACCGTGCACAACATATGCATACAGTAGTATATGCTGGGTTAGAGTATAAGAGATGTTTTGAACATGCACACACACACCCACACTTATAGGCTGACCACACGCTCGCGTTGCATTTAGAAATCTATGTTATTCAATTATTGCACCCACACTGCTCGCGCGCGCCCAACGAGGGCTAAAATAGAAATCAGTTTTATTTCTGACGCAGATCGCGCTGCCAGTCCTGCCTCTCCCATCTCCTCATTGGTTTGTAGAAGCAGGTACCCACGTGCCATCTCCTTATTGGTTATACCCACGTGGGTGACTGAAGACGAACGAGGTCAGTAGGGGTAATGCTCCTAATTTATGAAAGTTGCCAATCGCAATATAAAGTCAAGAGAAGAAAAGGTCTGGAAGGAGGAGAGATGACTAGAAACGATTCGGTTGACCATTTTATGTGTGGATTAATTGGCGGAGTAGAGGACCTTGTGCATTTCAGGGAAAATAACAACCTAATGTTTATATCCCAGGACAAATTAGCTAGCAACAGCAAGCTAGCTAAATAGGACAAATTAACTAGCAAGTGCAAGCTACCTAGCTAAATTGCCATAAATGTTTAATGCTTTTCGACCTGTCCCCAAATTAATATAATTGGTTCAGAGTTTGTTTTGATATTTTAACCTACGTGTCGTGATCGCGTTTGGTGTAGGGGGACAAAATACATTTATGCACGATAGCGCACGATAGCGCACGATGGCGCAGCCGGATTGGGTTCCGTGTTACGCCTCAATTACACTTACAGCGCCATTGCGCAAAATGGTATGCAGCATCAACATGAAAATTCAACAATCAGGTTCTTAAAAAAATTAAGAAAACATACAATATACTTGCAGTGAAGCCGCTCAACAATTACATCACATTAGTCATCTAACAGAATCCCATCCAGAGCGACACACAGAAGCAACCAGGGTCGACGCCATGCTCAAGGGCACGTTAACAGATCTCCCACAAGGTCAAAAAACGGAGACCTGAACCAGCGATCCATCAGCCACCAGCCCAAGCTCCCAACCGCCAGCCCTCCCAAGATCCCACCCACAGTTCCCCAAGAGCTGCCTCTCAACCATCAGAGACCCTCCCCGAAATTAACAAAAGAGAAAAAAGAGAAAGGAAAACCAGAAAAGAACGATGCAAAAACCAACAAAGACATCAAGGACAACAACAATCATAACAGCAAGGCCAACTGAATATGTTTGAGTGCATGTATGGCACTATTTACCTGTGTGTGTGTGCCCGTGTATGTGCACGTGTGCATTTGAATGAGAGTGTTCTGCTACCATTTATGTCAAGCCATTTATATGATTTGATACATACGTTTGATAAATTCAACGCATGCACCACACTGAACACACTGCAGCTGCCTCTGACACGCAATGCTGCAAGGCAAATGCAGCGTTCTTCTGGTGTGTCAAAATGCAATGACACTGTATGTGTGATCAAGGCGTTACTGGCAAGCTCTCCCCCCCTGTGCGCCTGTCTGTTTCCCCAAAAGAGCTTGGGCGTGATCCACTTATGGCCAAACAGTTCCTAACAGTTTCATCAGACCAGAGGACATTTCTCCGAAAAGTACAATCTTTGTCCCCCATGTGCAGTTGCAAACCGTAGTCTGGCTTTTTTATAGCGGTTTTGGAGCAGTAGCTTCTTCCTTGCTGAGCGGCCTTTCAGGTTATGTCGATATGGGACTCGTTTTACTGTGGATATAAATACTTTTGTACCTGTTTCCTCCAGCATCATCACATGGTCCGTTGCTGTTGTTCTGGGATTGATTTTCACTTTTCGCACCAAAGTACATTCATCTCTAGGAGACAGTCTGCGTTTCCTTCCTGAGCGGTATGACGGCTGCGTGGTCCCATGGTGTTTGTACTTGCGTACTATTGTTTGTACAGATGAACGTGGTACCTTCAGGCATTTGGAAATTGCTCCCAAGGATGAACCAGACTTGTGGAGGTCTACAATTTTTTTCAGAGGTCTTAGCCTTGGTCTTGATTTCTTTTGATTTTCCCATGATGACAAGCAAAGAGGCACTGGGTTTTAAGGTAGGCCTTAAAATACATCCACAGGTACACCTCCAAATGATTCAAATTATGTCAATTAGCCTATCAGAAGCTTCTAAAGCCATGACGTAATTTTCTGGAATTTTCGAAGCTGTTTAAAGGCACAGTCAACTTAGTGTATGTAAACTTCTGACCCACTGGAATTGTGGTACAGTGAATTATAATTGAAATAATCTGTCTGTAAACAATTGTTTGAAAAATGACTTGTGTCATGCACAAAGTAAATGTCATAACCGACTTGACAAAACTATAGTTTGTTAACAAGAAATTTGTGGAGTGGTTGAAAAACGAGTTTTAATGACTCCAACCTAAGTGTATGTACATTTCCGACTTCAACTGTGTCATAGATGAACGTAAACAAGAGACTCTCCACTCACCCCAGCATTCAGAGTGATTAACTGATTCACTGTGTACGTTCCAAATGGCACCCTATTCTCTAGTGAACTTCTTTTGACCAGCGCCCATAGGGACTATATAGAGTATGGGGTGCCATTTTGGGACAAACCCAGAGTGGATGATAGACACATAGGCACTTGACGATAGACATATAGGCACTTGAATGTTCTTCTTTAATATCCGCTGTAACACTTTGTCCCCTTCAAGCTTTATCTAAATGCTGCCCGACGTTTCCTTGTGATTATTAGATTGGCAGGGTCACCCTGTATCCTCACTATGGCCAGTTACACTTATTACAATCAGAACTCACAGAAGTAAGACAGAGAAGGGGAGAGAGGTAGAAAGATGGAGAGAGTGAGGTAGAGAGAGAAGGAAAGGGAGAGAGAGAGAGGATGAAGAAGAGCAGAGGTAGAAAAAGAGAGAGAAAGAAGGGCAGAGAAACAGAGTGAGAGAGGGACGGAAGGAAGGAAAACAGCATGACATATATATAAGCAGAAACCAGCAAAGGACGACACGAGGTGATGAAACATCACTGTTGTCTTTGTGTGCCGGAGAAAAAGAGCAAGAGAGGAATATAAGCCAAAATATGAAGAAAAAAACAAAAGCAAAAATTTTATCTAATGTTCCTCTTTTTATTTTGGGCAACAGTTTTGTTGGAAATTATAAAGTATCACGATGCTCAAAGTGTAATTACAGGGACAAACTTTTATCAAATGGGTTTTTGTGCTCAGCAGGATAGAAAGAAAGCCAGTTTCACCCCAAGGCGAGATGCGTTGACTCATTCCATGTGATTAAAACAATTAAACGATTGTTTTTTCTTCTTGTGCTAGGATCAATTACTGTATCTGGGTTTTCAGCAGAGGTTGGAACTAAAATTATTTTCCGTTCTGAAAATAATATTATTTTGGTTCCGTTCCTCTCTTACGTCCAGCTACATAAAGTTCTGAACCGGTTCGAACCCCCAAAAAGTAAATGGTTAATATCGTTCATTTCTGTTCCTTTTAAACCTCTGAAATTGGAGACAGCCTCATATTTAAACCTTTGAAATGTATATTGCTATGGAGCAGGCACGCTATTGTTTACATGCATTGGACAGACAAATGCAGGGCGTGAGATGCGGTTGACATTTTGTGGGTGGGGAGAGAGCATGAGACTGTGGAGGAGGAGGCTTGGCTTGAAGCGCTGGTGATCTTGTTATGACATGCATGATCTGAATTAGGCCCACAGAATTATACCTATGGAGGTGTGGCTTCCATGAAGGAACTTTGAATGTCTTTGAACTTCCAAAGGTTGGATTAATGTTGGACCAGAGCTAGCTTGCTAGCTAGCTAACACAGCTAATATACCTTAATAGAAAATGACTCAAGTAAAAGTGAAAGTCACCCAGTAAAATACTACTTGAGTAAAAGTCGAAAAGTATTTGGTTTTTTAATATACCTAAGTATCAAAAGTAAAAGTATAAATCGTTTCACATTCCTTATATTAAGCAAACCAGATAGCAACATTTTCTAGTTTTTTATTTATTTACGGATAGCCAGTAGGGATGACCAGGGATGTTCTCTTGATAAGTGTGTGAATTGAACCCTTTTTCTGTCCTGCTAAGCATTCAAAATGTAACAAGTACTTTTGGGTGTCAGGTAAAATGTATGCATTAAAAAGTACACAATTTAAAAAAAAGAATGTAGTGTTGTAAAAGTAAAAGTATTTGTACTTATGTACTTCACTCCACTGGTGCAGAGAGGCACCAGAATTAAAATAAAACACATCTCACCTTTTTGTAGTTAATAAATCCAATTTGAAACGTGATGACTATAGTATCCTTAATTAGCATTGAAAAAGTTCATCCATTCTTCGCTAATACAAATCTCTCTCCCGTATTTCTGAATCACGCTGGTAACGTCAGTAGGCTACAGTAGCCTATGCTTCGGAAGGGAGAGGGGCAGGCAGACACCAGCTAGCAGGCAGACACCAGAATACATTTCTGAGAATATGTTCACCAGAACGTTATTAACCGGTTCCCATCCTTTTAAAATAACGGCTCTGTTCTGGAACAGTATAGATTCACTTTCGTTCTCGGTTCAGATTCTGGTCGTAGAAAATGTAGTTCTGTTTCCTGAACCGGTTCCAACCCTTCTGTCTGTGGATAAATTTACCCTGGAATCCTAGTATTCACCTAACACTGAAGGTGTAAGGGCTGGTTCCCTGAACCATGTTCACGTGACAAGTAACCTTGCCTGAGACTTTAATTAGCGCTCAGAGCTAATGCCTAGGCTTTAGCTCAGCGGGATAACACAGTCTTGTGGTGCACAGTTGATTCGGTTTCTCACCCAGACATCCCATTTCAACATTGCTGCATGGTCATTTCTCTCCTTAAAGAATTTAAAGTCTTATCACACTGTCAACCTCAATGCAGTGCGGATTACAAGGGCCAAAGACATGGGACGAGTAGGTGTACTATCATTTAGCTCTTCTCTCCAGAAGGACTTACAGTGAGTGCTTACATTTGATGTATATGTGACCCAGCGGGAATCGAACCTACGGCCCTGGCGTTGCTAGAGCCACGCTCCTATAACCTGAGCCATAGAGGACCAGCGAAACCACGTAGCTGTGAACTGCCAAGATAAGCCATTTAACGTACCTGTCCTCGTCACACAATATGCCAAAATTACTCAATAGGTTTTCCATGGCCACTCCTTTGAACTTACCAACCGCTAATCGCTTGTATTGTTGAGGCATGATGATCTGGTAACACATGCATCCCAAATAGCACCCTATTCCCTACATAGTGCACTAATTTTTAACCAGGGCCCATAGTAGTGCACTATGTAGGGAATAGGGTGCCATTTGGGATGTAGGCATTGTGTCAACGACCGCAGTTGTACTTCACAGTACTGTATGTGTCACTATGGTGACAGGGCCGTCCATGTACCAGAGGACATTGGTGTCAGCTTCTCCCATAGGGCGGTATACATTCCCTTGTATGGATGGACCTTAGGGACAAGTAAGCACCCCCTCTGACTTCTCCTCCACTGTCATTGTCACATAGTGAGAAACCTTTGACTTGTTATAAAAAGCTAGAATAGCTCATGGCTCCTAGTAACAGCCTATATTTTCAGTAAATGTATTAATGAAGCCTTAATTAATGCATACATCATGAATTGCGCCACATATAGAAATTGTCTAATAGTAGCAGATTATGTTGCCAAACTTTCTAAGGATATTTATACCCCCAGTATGTGAACTGTATGTCACAAACTGCAAAGACATCTCTTGTATAATTTTATATATATTTTTTTAGAATTTACCATTGACAAGAATGGAGGATGGAACAGTAACTTTCCATTTGCTAACGCTAATGTGAAAGGGGGTGCAAATTGTTTTCCTTCCAAGCTGTATGATTTCTTTTAACAGGCCATAAACAAACTCTTTGAAATTGTTCTCTACATGAATGAACCAATTTCATAGACTTTCAAATCCGCTAGAATCTCCCTTCGCCTTCCTGGCTGCTTAGCCCTTGTCCAAGCCAGCTAGTCCAGAGCCGCCCCCGTGCGCTCCGACGGCGATGAAATGGCATTTGAAAATGATGCAGTAGGAAATAAGAGGATCTCAACCATAAAATACCTCACGTCCAAAACGCGGCCGAGCCGTAGTTTCTCAGAGACATTGAGCCTGTCAGAAAACACTTTCGGATGTGTTACGAATCCAAAAAGAGTGACTTCCGAGCTAATGTGGCGGTGAAGACAGCCTCGCGTTTTTCTATAATTGATATCACCTCTGGTATTTTAGGGGAAAAGATAACATTGATGAGCAGCGCTGCTGAGAGGTTTTGGCGCATTTGGCGGTTGGAAGGTGGGTGCATGGGTGTGGTTCACTGATATTTCTCCTCTGTCAGAAATGGTGTGGCTTCCAATTTGAGTGAGCTGCGCTCTGTATCAAATGCCAAATCAGACCGTGGTAGTTTTGCTGTCGTTACCTCGTGGATTATCCCACATTTCATTCTGCTGCTCATAACAGAAGGAAATAGAGAGTGAGAGAGAGAGGGGGGATGGAGAGAGAGAGAGAGAGAGAGAGAGAGGAGTGGAGGGGAGGGAGGAAGAGAGCGACAGGAAGGGACAGAGACAGAGACTGGAAGGGAGGCGACAGAGAGATAGGAAGGGAGAGAGAAGGAAAAAAGAAGGGAAATGTCAGTTTTCCACTATATTGCAACTTTGTCTTATCTCAACTTTTTTAATTTGTTGCAACAGGGTTTATAGTAGTGATGGGGGAAAAATCTATACAGTTACATGTCAGATTATTATTTTTGATGGTATGTTTTATTTCATCGTTTTGACAATATTATGTTTTTGTCCTTGTTGGCTGGACCTCCAATTTGTTTTCGGCACTTGTATTTTGATGACAGATCAAAACTCGTTTTCTCATAGCTCTCTCGTCCCACTGCAGCAGACATATTGTCAGCAATATGTTTGAAACATTGAATTGCAATAAAATAACCGCATCCAATCGCAATACGTATAGAATTGTGAGAATCGCAATACATATCAAATCAAACTTCATTTGTCACATGCGATGAATACAACAACTGTAGACCTTACCTTGAAATGCTTACTTACAAGCCCTTAACCAACAGTGCAGTTCAGCGTTAAGAAAATATTTACCAAATAAACAAAAGTAAAAAATGTAACACAATAACATAACAATAACGAGGCTATATACAGGAGGTACCAGTACCGAGTCAGTGTGCGGAGGTACAGGTTAGTTGAGGTAATTTGTACATGTAGGTAGGGGTGAAGTGACTATGCATAGATAATAAACAGCGAGTAGCAGCAGTGTACAAAACAAATGGGGGAGCGGGTCAATGTAAATAGTCAGGTGGCTATTTGATTAATTGTTCAGCAGTCTTGGCTTGGGCGTAGAAGCTGTTAAGGAGCCTTTTGATCCTAGACTTGGCGCTCCGGTACCGCCTGCCGTGTGGTAGCAGAGAAAACAGTCTATGACTAGGGTGACTGGAGTCTCTGACAATTTTATGGGCTTTCCTCTGACATTGCCTATTATATAGGTCCTGGATGGCAGGAAGCTTGGCCCCGGTGATGTACTGGGCCGTACACACTACCCTCTGTAGTGCCTTGCGGCCAGATGCTGAGCAGTTGCCATACCAGGCGGTGATGCAACCGATCAGGATGTTCTCGATAGTGCAGCTGTAGATCTGGTGACCCATGCCTAATCTTTTCAGTCTCCTGAGGGGGAATTTGTTTTGCCGTGTCCTCTTCTCAATTGTCTTGGTGTGTTTGGACCATGATAGTTTGTTGGTGATGTGGGCAACAAGGAACTTGAAACTCTCGACCCGCTCCACTACAACCCTGTCGATGTTAATGGGGGCCTGTTCGGCCCGCCTTTTCCTGTAGTCCACGATCAGCTCCTTTGTCTTGCTCACATTGAGGGAGAGGTTGTTGTCCTGGCACCACACTGCCAGTTCTCTGACCTCCTCCCTATAGGATGTCTCATTGTTGCCAGTGATCAGGCCTACCACTGTTGTGTCGTCAGCAAACTTAATGATGGTGTTGGAGTCGTGTTTGGCCAGTCGTGGGTGAACAGGGAGTACATGAGGGGACTAAGTACACACCCCTGAGGGGCCCCAGTGCTGAGGATCAGTGCGTCAGATGTGTTGTTGCCTACCCTTACATCCTGGGGGTGCCCTGTAGGGAATTGCAGGATTCAGTTGCAAAGGGAGGTGTTTAGTCCCAGGGTCCTTAGCTTAGTGATGAGCTTCGTGGGCACTATGGTGTTGAACGAGAGTTGTAGTCACTGAACAGCATTCTCACATAGGTGTTCCTTTTGTTCTGGTGGTAAAGGGCAGTATGGAGTGCGATTGAGATTGCGTCATCTGTGTATGTATTGGGGCGGTGTCACGTTCTGACCTTTATTTTCCTTTGTTTTGTCTTTATTTAGTTGGTCAGGGCGTGAGTTGGGGTGGGCAGTCTATGTTATGTTTTTTCTATGTTTAGGTTTGTCATTTGGCCTGATATGGTTCTCAATCAGAGGCAGGTGTTTTGCATTGTCTCTGATTGGGAACCATATTTAGGTAGCCTGTTTTCACTGTTGGTTTGTGGGTGTTTGTTTCCTGTGTCAGTGTTTGTGCCACACGGGACTGTTTTCGGTTAGATTCTCTTTGTTATTTTGTTTTGTGTCGTGTTTCAGTTTATTATATTAAAACATGGACACTTACCACTCTGCGTTTTGGTCCGATCCCTGCTACACCTCCTCTTCAGAAGAGGAGGAAATCAGCCGTTACAGACGGTATGCGAATTGGAGTGGGTCAGGGTATCTGGGAGGATGCTGTTGATGTGAGCCATAACCAGCCTTTCAAAGCACTTCATGGATACCGACTTGAGTGCTACGGGGTGGTAACAATTTAGGCAGGTTACCTTGGCTTCCTTGGGCACAGGGACTATTGTGGTTTGCTTGAAACATTACAGACTCGGTCAGGGAGAGGTTGAAAATGTCAGTGAAGACACTTGCCAGTTGGTCCACGCATGCTTTGAGTACACGTCCTGGTAATTCGTCTGGCCCTGCGGCTTTGTGAATGTTGACCTGTTTAAAGGTTTCGCTCACATCGGCTACCGAGAGCATTATCACACAGTCATCTAGAAAAGCTGGTGCTATTGTACATACTTCAGTGTTGCTTGCCTCGAAGCGAGCAAAAGGCATTTAGCTCATCTGGTAGGCTCACGTCACTGGGCAGCTCACGTCTGGGTTTCCCTTTGTAGTCCGTAATAGAGCCGGTGTAGTAGGATTCAATCTTAATCCTGTATTGAAGCTTTGCTTGTTTGATGGTTCGTCTGAGGGCATAGCGGGATTTCTTATTAGCGTCTGGATTAGTTTCCCCCTCCTTGAAAGGAGCAGCACTAGCCTTTAGCTTGATGCTGTTGTTGCCTGTAATCCATGGCTTCTGGTTGGGATATGTATGTACGATCACTTTGGGGACAACGTCGTCGATGGACATATTGATGAAGCCGATGACTGAAGTGGTATACTCCTCAATGCCATTGGATGAATCCCGGAACACATTCCAGTCTGTGCTAGCAAAACAGTCCTGTAGAGTAGCATCCTCAGCATCTAACCACTTCCGTATTGAGCGAGTCACTATTACTTCCTGCTTTCGTTTTTGCTTGTAAGCAGGAATCAGGAGGAAAGAATTATGGTCAGATTTGCCAAACGGAGGGTGGGGGAGAGCTTTGTGTGTGGAGTTAAGGTGGTCTAGAGTTTTTTTCCTTCTGGTTGCACATGTGACATGCTGGTAAAAATTATTTAAGTTTGCCTGCATTAAAGTCCCCGGCCACTAGGAGCACCGCTTCTGGATTAACATTTTCTTGTTTGTTTATGGCCTTATACAGTTGGTTGAGTGAGGTCTTAGTGCCAGCATCAGTCTGGGGTGGTAAATAGATGGCTACGAATAATATAAACCCAGCAAAAAAGAAACCTCACTGTCAACTGCGTTTATTTTCAGCAAACTTAACATATGTAAATATTTGTATGAACATAACATGATTCAACAACTGAGACAAACTGAAGTTCCACAGACATGTGACTAACAGAAATGGAATAATGTGTCCCTGAACAAAGGGGGGGTCAAAATCAAAGTAACAGTCAGTATCTTGTGTGGCCACCAGCTGCATTAAGTACTGTAGTGCATCTCATCCTCATGAACTGTACCAGATTTGCCAGTTCTTGCTGTGAGATGTTACCCCACTCTTCCACCAAGGCACCTGCAAGTTCCCTCACATTTCTGGGGGGAATGGCCCTAGCCCTCACTCTCCGATCCAACAGGTCTCAGACGTGCTCAATGGGATTGAGATCCGGGCTCTTCGCTGGCCATGGCAGAACACTGACATTCCTGTCTTGCAGGAAATCACGCACAGAACGAGCAGTATGGCTGGTGGCATTGTCATGCTGGAGGGTCATGTCAGGATGAGCCTGCAGGAAGGGTGCCACATGAGGGAGGAGGATGTCTTCCCTGTAACGCACAGCGTTGAGATTGCTGCAATGACAACAAGCTCAGTCCGATGATGCTGTGACACACCGCCCCAGACCATGATGGACCCTCCACCTCCAAATCGATCCCGCTCCAGAGTACAGGCCTCGGTGTAACGCTCATTCCTTCGATGATAAACGCAAGTCCGACTATCACCTCTAGTGAGACAAAACCGTCTCGTCAGTGAAGAGTCATTTTTGCCAGTCCTGTCTGGTCCAGCGACCGTGGGTTTGTGCCCATCGGCGACGTTGTACCTGGTGATGTCTGGTGAGGACCTGCCTTACAACAGGCCAACAATCCCTCAGTCCAGCCTCTCTTAGCCTATTGAGGACAGTCTGAGCACTGATGTAGGAATTGTGCGTTCCTGGTGTAACTCAAGCAGTTGATGTTGCCATCCTGTACCTGTCCCGCAGGTGTGATGTTCGGATGTACCGATCCTGTGCAGGTGTTGTTACACGTGGTCTGCCACTGCGAGGACGATCAGCTGTCTGTCCTGTCTCCCTGTAGCACTGTCTTAGGCGTCTCACAGTACGGACATTGCAATTTATTGCCTTGGCCACATCTGCAGTCCTCATGCCTCCTTGCAGCTTGCCTAAGGCACGTTCACGCAGATGAGCAGGGACCCTGAGCATCTTTCTTTTGGTGTTTTTCAGAGTCAGCAGAAAGTCCTCTTTAGTGTCCTAAGTTTTCATAACTGTGACCTTAATTGCCTACCATCTGTAGGCTGTTAGTGTCTTCACGACCATTCCACAGGTGCATGTTCATTAATTGTTTATGGTTCATTGAACATGAATGGGAAACATGTTTAAACCCTTTACAATGAAGATCTGTGAAGTTATTTGGATTTTTACGAATTATCTTTGAAAGACAGGGACATTTCTTTTTTTGCTGAGTTTAGATGAGAACTCTCTAGGTAGATTGTGTGGTCTACAGCTTATCATAAGGTACTCTTCCTCAGGCGAGCAATACCTCTAGACTTCTTTAATATTATACATCGCGCACAAGCTGTTATTGACAAAAAGACACACCCTCCCACCCCTCGTCTTACCAGACATGGCTTCTTCTCTGTTCTGCCGGTGGTAGATTAATTGTAATCGTAGGTCATCAATTTTCATTTTCCAATGATTGCATGTTAGCAAGTAGAACGGATGGCTGTGGAAGTTTTCTCGCTCGCCTACAAATTCTCAGAAGGCAGCCCAACCTAAGCCCTCTTTTCCTCTGTCTTTTCTTCACGCAAATGACGGGGATTTGGGCCTGTTCCCGGGAAAGCAGTATATCCTTCTCGTCGGACTCGTTAAAGGAAAAATCTTCTTCCAGTTTGTGATGAGTAATCGCTGTTCTGATGTCCAGAAGTTATTTTTGGTCATAAGAGACGGTAGCAGCAACATTATTTCTAAAATAAGTAATAAAAGAGATTACAAACAACGCAAAAAAACTAACAAAATAGCACAGTTGGTTAGGAGCATGTAAAACGTCACCCATCCTCTTCGGCGACATCTTATAATGCATATCATATCATATCGACACCTAATTATCGTGATAATATCATACCGTGAGGTCCCTGGCAATTCCCAGCCCTGGTTTATAGTATATTTAAGCATTACATTGTCATATGCTGTCAACGGTTTCTAATTACCTGTCCAAACTGTCATAACAATATTAACTTATCCAGTATTGTCGGGGCAGAAGGCGAGGGAATAGAGTGAAATATTTTTTTATTTTACCTGTATTTAACCAGGTAGGCTAGTTGAGAACAAGTTCTCATTTGCAACTGCGACCTGGCCAAGATAAAGCATAGCAATTCGACACATACAACAACACAGAGTTACACATGGAATAAACAAAACATAGTCAATAATACAGTAGAACAAAAGAAAACAAAAAGTCTATATACAGTGAGTGCAAATGAGGTAAGATAAGGGAGTTAAGGCAATAAATAGGCCATGGTGGTGAAGTAATTACAATATAGCAATTAAACACTGGAATGGTCGATGTGCAGAAGATGAATGTGCAAGTAGAGATACTGGGGTGCAAAGGAGCAAGATAAATAAATAAATACAGTATGGGGATGAGGGAGGTAGATAGATGGGCTGTTTACAGATGGGCTATGTACAGGTGCAGTGATCTGTGAGCTGCTCTGACAGCTGGTGCTTAAAGCTAGTGAGGGAGATATGAGTCTCCAGCTTCAGAGATTTTTGCAGTTCGTTCCAGTCATTGGCAGCAGAGAACTGGAAGGAAAGACGACCAAAGGAGGAATTGGCTTTGGGGGTGACCAGTGAGATATACCTGCTGGAGAGCGTGCTACGCGTGGGTGCTGCTATGGTGACCAGTGAGCTGAGATAAGGCAGGGCTTTACCTAGCAGAGACTTGTAGATAACCTGTAGCCAGTGGGTTTGGCGACGAGTATGAAGCGAGGGCCAACCAACGAGAGCGTACAGGTCGCAATGGTGGGTAGTGTATGGGGCTTTGGTGACAAAACAAATGGCACTGTGATAGACTGCATCCAGTTTGAGTAGAGTGTTGGAGGCTATTTTATAGATGACATCACCGAAGTCGAGGATCGGTAGGATGGTCAGTTTTACGAGGGTATGATTGGCAGCATGAGTGAAGGATGCTTTGTTGTCTGGCAAACATAGCAATCATAGACTAAAATGCTGAATTCTGGTTTGTGGAATATTGAGGAGGTGGTTGCTGTGTGGGTGGGAGGTTCTGCCTGTCACTTGTTCTCCACAGGCAGCCAGTCTCAGAAGGGGGACGTGAAGAGGGAGACTGCAAAGTCCAGGCACTGCTGCTCTCTTTGTTCTGAGTGTTTGCAGTTCTCGTGTTTTTAGTTCATCTGTGTATCTGTGTAAATCTTTCTTAGCAGATAATGACAACATGACAATAACAGTAGCTGTAGATGATGTATTGAAAGTTGGAGGGTGGTTGGTAATGGGGACATGTCTGGGTGTTTGGCAGAACCCATGTCTGGGTATTGGGCAGAACCCCTAGGTCCTGGAGAACAGGAGCAAAGTTAAAGGGAACAGGGTAGGAGGCAGATGTAAACAAGCAAACACACAGGTTACACTTTACTGTGAGAAAATGTGATGGATTAGTGCAGTGTTATAAATGGGAGATATGTACTTTTCAACACTTTTGGAAGGTATAGCCTACCTCAAGCTGGTCCCCCTCCGACACCAAGCACAGAGAATCAGACTGATCCGAACTCACTGGTTCTGGTGAATGGGATACCTCCTGGAGGGGCTTGGACAGTCGATGGTCCTAAAGTCATTTGGAGAGGTAAATTGAAGAGGTATATTTTTATAAGCTCAGCATAACTACCATTTCTTGCTTCCTCAAGGCCACAGCCTGTTCACCACACTACCATCTAAAAGGCAGAAACAGTACAGGTGCATCAACACTGGGACCGAGAGACTGATAAACAGCTTCTATCTCCAGGCCATCAGACTGTTAAACAGTCACCACTAGTCGGCCTTCGCCCAGTACAGTGCCCTGAACCTTATTCAATGTTAATAGCCGTCTACCACTCGGTACCTCTACCCTGCACTTTAGAGACTGCAGCCCTATGTACTTTAATAATGTTTAATAAGGTTTACATACTGTTTTACCCATTTTAGATGTATATACTGTATTCTAGTCATGGCTTATCCTACTTATCCTAATTTAAAAGGTGTGTACTGCTGTTGGAGTGTTAATCTCAATGTCCTGGCTAAATTCCAAACATGGCCCTCAGTTTCCATTCAACCTCTCTACTCTCTATTCCTGTCGTATTTCTAAATGAGAATGTGCTCTTAATTAACTTAATTTCCTAGCTCCCTAGTAGCTGACCGGTTCTACTGATACTCTTTATTTCTGTCCTGGGCCCAGATTCACAAAACACTGCTACGCAAAAACTTAAGAAGTTCATAAGTTAGTTCGTAAGTGCAATTCCTCAACAATATCATAAGATTGAATGATTTTCTCAGGAACTTCTCAACGATGTTTGTTGCTTGGCAACTATTTTAAGTAGCTAGCAATCAATGATAGCTAGCTAGCAATCTTGTTTGCATATTTCTTACTGAGATTACTGTTCTAAAACATGTTCTTGGGTTTAAAATAATCAATACTGAAAATTTCAGATGACGTTTGTGAGTGAATTAAACATGTTCAATTGCTTTCTTGAGCTTTTTCTCTCACTGCCCTGAGTTTAAGACAAAGGGTTTAGCTATCTTGGAGTTAAGAACATTTCCAATAACTTTATTTTCAAGAATCAAATTTATTCTTAACTTTTTGCTTCAGGAGAAGCATAAGAAATAGCGCAAGATAATTTCTAAGAAACTTTTTGAGGAATAGCAAATTTGCTTAACTTTCTTCTTAAGTCTGTAGTTAAGGAAAAAATGGCAGTTAAGAAGAAATATCTTCTTAAGAAGGTTTTGTGAATCTAGACCCTGGACCTGTCTAGGCCCTGGACCTCTATACCGGAGTATGTAGTTAATTACTTGCATCAGGTGTATTAGTACTGTCCTAGAACGCATACCCTGTGGTTCCTCCCAGGACCTTGAAAAGCCCTGCTCATTACTCTAGAATCTGGAGGCACCTTTTGACTTCACACCATGCCTTGTGAAGATTCAAATGGGGTGGAGCTCCACTAGTATAGGATGTGTGTGTATTCAGCCCAGACTCAGTTGAGCTGTATCTACAGACTGAGAATGACTAATTCATCATTTATCTGGTGTAGCTCTCTCTGCACACTCCCAAACTGCAATGCTCAGCTCCGTCTCCCAAGTCTCTCCTGTGGTGTGTGTGCGTGTGTGTGTGTGTGAGGCTGCTGTTTCCCTGGAACATTCTGACCCAATCCTGTTTGCTATGTTTCTGCCTGCTGGTCCGTGTTTTCAAACATTGAACTCTCTAAGACCTGAAGACTTGTGCTATAGGTCCCTGAGGTAATAGCTCAGCAGGCCAAAACACTGTTGTGGCGTGCAGGATATTGGTGCTCGAACCCAGCCAGTCGGTCAAATAGGGGGGTATGTGTGTGAGTCAGTGTGTGGCTCTCTTTTCAGTTTGTGTGTGTATCTCTGTCGTGTGTGTGCATCTCTTTCTCCACTGTGTGCGTGTGTGTGTATCTCTGTATTTGTGTGTGTGTATCTCTTTCTCCAGTGTGTGTGTGTGTGTGTGTGTGTGCCTCTCTCCAGTGTGTGTCTAAGCACTCTTCAATGTTTCACATTGTTCACAATAGTTCCAAGATGGCGTAGTAGTGCAGACGTGGTTTGACGTTCTCCCATGTACATTTTTGTCTTTTTTGTATTTTTTTGTATATATTTCAATTTATTTTCAATATACCTTCCAGTAACCCGCCTCACCCAATGTGATACGGATCCACTATTTTTAGACCTTATAGCCAGATCTCCATCAGGAGCTAGCCATCAGAAGCTAATCAGCTAATTAGCTACTAGCTGTTTAGTCATTGTCAGCCACTGCTAGCGGCCTTCACTTTCTGCACAGACTCCAGACGCTTTTAGCCTGGATAATACTTGCCAGCCTGCCAGTATTGAACTGTTTTCTCCACTACAATGCCGGATTCCTGCCGTAAGCCCTGGACCATTACTCCGGATCATCACAGCTAGCTAGCTGCCACCGAGTGGCCCATCCCCGAAGCTAGCTCTGAGCCAGGCCCACCTCCCGGCCTGCTCAGTGATCACTCGGCTACATAGCTGATGCCTCCCGGACTCTACCCCAACACAGCTAGAATCCACTACTCCACCGGATCCTTGCCATAAGCGCTGGACCTTTGCATCGGATCATCGCTGCTAGCTAGCTGCTACCAAGTTGCTATAGCGGCTAACGCCCTTTTCCCGATGCTGGCACCAGTTAGCGGAGAGCCAGGCGCATCTCCCGGCCAGCAAACGAAATTACTACAACTACATTTACATTTTTACATTTAAGTCATTTAGCAGACGCTCTTATCCAGAGCGACTTACAAATTGGAAAGTTCATACATATTCATCCTGGTCCCCCCGTGGGGAATGAACCCACAACCCTGGCGTTGCAAGCGCCATGCTCTACCAACTGAGCCACACGGGACCACTACACTACAATACCTCTTTTGCCAACTGGCCTAGACCCTTTGTCGACACGGCACACCGCCATAACACCACGACTGGTCTGCCGACGTAACTCCATCCGCTGTGCCCTCAACCGGACATCGGAGCAGACGCTCTTACTAGCCCCGGCCTGCTAACTTTAAACGGCTTCCCTGTTTCATCTATTGCTGTTCACTGGACCCTATGATCACTTGGCTACATAGCTGATGCCTACTGGACTGTTCATTAATCACGGTACTCCATTTTGTTTATTTATTTTTTAAATATTTTTTTAATATTTTTTAAATATTTTTTAAATATTTTTTAAATATTTTTTATCTGTCGGCCCCAGCCTCGAACTCAGGCCCTAACTGACCATCTCTGCCCATTCATCGCCATTTTGCCTGTTGTTATTGTCTTAGCTGATGTTGTCTTACCCATTGTTGTCTTAGCTAGCTCTCCCAATCAACACCTGTGATTGCTTTATGCCTCGCTTTATGTCTATCTCAAATGTCAATATGCCTTGTATCCTGTTTTTTAGGATAGTTATCATTGTTTTACTTTACTGCGGAGCCCCTAGTCCCATTCAACATGCCTCAGATACCTCCTTTGTCCCACCTCCCACACATGCGGTGACCTCACCCAGCATAACTAGCACGTCCAGAGATGCAACCTCTCTTATCATCACTCAATGCCTGGTTTATCTCCACTTTACCCGCACCCCACCATACCCCTGTCTGTACATTATGCCCTGAATTTATTCTACCACGCCCAGAAATCTGCTCCTTTTATTCTCTGTCCCCAATGAAGTAGACGACCAGTTTTGATAGCATTTAGCCGTACCCTCATCCTACTCCTCCTCTGTTCCGCGGGTGATGTGGAGTTTAACCCAGGCCCTGCGTGTCCCCAGGCACTCTCATTTGTTTTCTTCTGTAACCGAAAAAGTCGCCTCCTCCCTTACTCACTGCTTTAGCACACTCCGCCAACCCTGATGTCCTTCTAGTCGGCTGGCCCTCGCTACCTATTCGTCGCCAGACCCACTGGCTCCAGGTCAACTATAAGTCTATGCTAGGTAAAGCTCCGCCTTATCTCAGCTCACTGGTCACGATAACAACACCCACCCGTAGCACGCACTTCATCAGGTATATCTCACTGGTCATCCCCAAAGCCAACACCTCCTTTGGCTGCCTTTCCTTCCAGTTCTCTGCTGCCAATGACTGGAACGAATTGCAAAAATCACTGCAGCTGGAGACTTATATTTCCCTCACTAACTTTAAACATCAGCTATCTGAGCAGCTAACCGATCGCTGCAGCTGTACATAGCCCATCTGTAAATAGCCCATCCAATCTACCTACCTCATCCCCATATTGTTTTTATTTACTTTTCTGCTCTTTTGCACACCAGCATTTCTACTTGCACATCATCAACTGCACATCTATCACTCCAGTGTTAATTTGGTAAATTGTAATTACTTCGCTACTATGGCCTATTTATTGCCTTACCTCCTCACGCCATTTGCACACACTGTATATAGACTTTCTTTTTTCTATTGTGTTATTGACTGTACGCTGGTTTATTCCATGGGTAACTCTGTGTTGTTGTTTGTGTCGCACTGCTTTGCTTTACCTTGGCCAGGTCGCAGTTGTATATGAGAACTTGTTCTCAACTAGCCTACCTGGTTAAATAAAGGTGAAATAAAATGTAACATCTGTGTGTGCTCCCCCCCAATCGCACAGTAGGCGACACAAAGCAGTATAGAAACTAAAAGTGGCATCGGACTGCTGATTGGGATTTTCAATCATTCAGATTTTATTTAGATTGTTGTTCAGGTTCACCATAAGAAATCGTTTTGGTAGTTTTGCTTTAAAGAGTCAAGTGTATTTGGTCATTGTTACATGAACAGAGTAATTTCATAATGAACATTTCGCATTCATTGGCTCTATAAAATTCAAAACGGTCGAAACCATTCGCTTTCGAGACGGGGTAAAATCAAAAGATGCATAATATAAATTGTATGAATGCCATGCTAATTTCTAAATATATATATTGACATAGTACTAGCTCAAAAAACTTCCAATCAGTGCATGATGGTTATTTCAGAAAAAAAGTGGGGGGAATAAAAGCAAACATTTCCCCCTTTCCTAATCTGATAGTGGGGTGGTAGATGCTCAGTCTGCCCAATGGCTCAGCTCAGGTGCCTAAACACACCATTGACATTGACACAAACACATACCAACAGAGGTCCATTTAGCTAAGAGAAGTCACCTCAGACAGATCCAGCTCAGAGAGGCCCAGCTCCTGACCCATCAGCATCAGATATTAATTTAAAATGGAAAATGAATGTGTTCATGCAACAACAACAAAAAGTTGCATCGAATCATATCGAACCGCGTCGCATCAATTCGTTCCCCTAATCAAACCGAATCCCATCGAATCGTTTCAAACTAAAACATATCGTTCCTGTATGTTCCTGCATCTAGATGCGTATGTGTGTGTGTAGTTGTGTTACTATCTGTGTGTGTTGCTATGATTTAATCTGTTTTAGGGTGTGTTTATGTGTGCGTGTGAGAAAGAGAGAGCGAGAGAGAGAGAGACAGAAAGGGAAAGAGAGAGCGAGTGTGTGTGTGCCAGGGAAAGTGTGTGTGTTCCGTCAACCCCAATGCGTGGCTTATTTATTTTGTGTAATTTTGGGGCCTCTCGCCGAGCTGTCAGAGAAGTAATTACAGGAGTATCTGAGCTGTCTGGGATGGAGGGAGAGAGTGGTGGGAGGCAGACGAACGGATGGGATCAACTCACTGTTGTGGAAAATAGGATTCATTTTAATGTTGAATTGAAGATAGTGGATCGTTTTTTAATATAGGGATTAATAAATGTGACTAAATGCTCCGAATTCCGGATAAGGTATTGGCACGACTTTGATGATGAACATGTTGCATAAACATGTTCAGAGACTTGGAGGTTAGAGGAGGTCAGAGACCTGGCTGTGTGGTGCCAGGACAACAACCTCTCACTCAACGTGATCAATATCACATGATCAAGACACGTGATCAAGGAGATGATTTTGGACTACAGAAAAAGGAGGACTGAGCACGCCCCCATTCCCATCGACCGGGCTGTAGTGGAGCAGGTTAAGAGCTTCAAGTTCCTTCACCAACAAACTATCATGGTCCAAACAAACTAAGAAAGTCGTGAAGAGGGCACGACAAAGCATGGGTCCTCAGATCCTTAAAAAGGTTCTACAGCTGCACCATCGAGATCATCCTGACTGGTTGCATCACTGCCTGGTATGGCAACTGCTCGGCCTCCGACCGCAAGGCACTACAAAGGGTAGTGCGTACGGCCCAGTACATCACTGGGACCAAGCTTCCTGCCATCTAGGACCTCTATACCAGGCGGTGTCAGAGGAAGGCCCTAAAAATTGTCAAAGACTCCAGCCACCCTAGGTATAGACTGTTGTTTCTGCTACCGCATGGCAAGCGGTACCGGAGCGCCAAGTCTAGGTCCAGAAGGCTTCTTAACAGCTTCTACCCCCAAGCCATAAGACTCCTGAACATCTAATCAAATGGCCACCCAGACGTATCTTTTACGCTGCTGCTACTCTCTGTTTATTATCTATGCATAGTCACTTTAACTCTACCTACATGTACATATTACCTTTGACTCTGTACCGGTACCCCCTGTATACAGTGGGGAGAACAAGTATTTGATACACTGCCGATTTTGCAGGTTTTCCTACTTACAAAGCATGTAGAGGTCTGTAATTTTTATCATAGGTACACTTCAACTATGAGAGACGGAATCTAAAACAAAAATCCAGAAAATCACATTGTATGATTTTTAAGTAATTCATTTGCATTTTATTGCATGACATAAGTATTTGATACATCAGAAAAGCAGAACTTAATATTTGGTACAGAAACCTTTGTTTGCAATTACAGAGATCATACGTTTCCTGTAGTTCTTGACTAGGTTTGCACACACTGCAGCAGGGATTTTGGCCCACTCCTCCCTACAGATCTTCTCCAGATCCTTCAGGTTTCGGGGCTGTCGCTGGGCAATACGGAGTTTCAGCTCCCTCCAAAGATTTTCTATTGGGTTCAGGTCTGGAGACTGGCTAGGCCACTCCAGGACCTTGAGATGCTTCTTACGGAGCCACTCCTTAGTTGCCATGGCTGTGTGCTTCGTGTCGTTGTCATGCTGGAAGACCCAGCCACGACCCATCTTCAATGCTCTTACTGAGGGAAGGAGGTTGTTGGCCAAGATCTCGCGATACATGGCCCCATCCATCCTCCCCTCAATACGGTGCAGTCGTCCTGTCCCCTTTGCAGAAAAGCATCCCCAAAGAATGATGTTTCCACCTCCATGCTTCATGGTTGGGATGGTGTTCTTGGGGTTGTACTCATACTTCTTCTTCCTCCAAACACGGCGAGTGGAGTTAGACCAAAAAGCTCTATTTTTGTCTCATCAGACCACATGACCTTCTCCCATTCCTCCTCTGGATCATCCAGATGGTCATTGGCAAACTTCAGACAGGCCTGGACATGCACTGGCTTAAGCAGGGGGACCTTGCGTGCGCTGCAGGATTTTAATCCATGACGGCGTAGTGTGTTACTAATGGTTTTCTTTGAGACTGTGGTCCCAGCTCTCTTCAGGTCATTGACCAGGTCCTGCCGTGTAGTTCTGGGCTGATCCCTCACCTTCCTCATGATCATTGATGCCCCACGAGGTGAAATCTTGCATGGAGCCCCAGACCGAGGGTGATTGACCGTCATCTTGAACTTCTTCCATTTTCTAATAATTGCGCCAACAGTTGTTTCCTTCTCACCAAGCTGCTTGCCTATTGTCCTGTAGCCCATCCCAGCCTTGTGCAGGTCTACAATTTTATCCCTGATGTCCTTACACAGCTCTCTGGTCTTGGCCATTGTGGAGAGGTTGGAATCTGTTTGATTGAGTGTGTGGACAGGTGTCTTTTATACAGGTAACGAGTTCAAACAGGTGCAGTTAATACAGGTAATGAGTGGAGCACAGGAGGGCTTCTTAAAGAAAAACTAACAGGTCTGTGAGAGCCGGAATTCTTACTGGTTGGTAGGTGATCAAATACTTATGTCATGCAATAAAATGCAAATTAATTATTTAAAAATCATACAATGTGAGTTTCTGGATTTTTGTTTTAGATTCCGTCTCTCACAGTTGAAGTGTACCTATGATAAAAATTACAGACCTCTACATGCTTTGTAAGTAGGAAAACCTGCAAAATCGGCAGTGTATCAAATACTTGTTCTCCCCACTGTATAGCCTCGCTATTGTTATTTTTCTGCTGCTGTTGAATTATTTGTTACTTTTATTTAAAACATTTTACTTATCTATTTTTCACATAACACTTATTTTTCTTCAAACTGCATTGTTGGTTAAGGGCTCGTAAGTAAGCATTGCACTGTAAGGTCTGCACCTGTTGTATTCGGCACATGTGACAGATAAAATTTGATTTGATTTGATTTAAACAGAATATTGTTGGGCCGGGTGACAGCTTATGCATTAACAGGTCCCTTACTAACCAGGGTGGTGTTCAGTTGGGTACACAGTAGCAAAATGTTTTGAAATGGAAAAACGAAAAATCTGCAGGTAGTACCTCCCCATTTCGAAACATTTCAAAATGTTATTTTACCTACAGAACCTTACCCATAAGGCTTGGCTGCTAGTCATCCTATAGGGCCAAATTATTCACGTGAGAGGGATAAACGGCATGGTTTATCTTTTCATCAAGGGGGGTCGGTTTCATTAGAAAAGACACATGACAACAAAGTCATAGAATATCATTGGAAAATGGGAAGATATGAGATTGACATATTATGCAACGCATTCCCATTCAAAGTTTAAGGAGATTAAATTTGAGCTCTTTTAAGTCAGCTGGGGCTAGGTCATCTGCTTAATAAAGATATGGGTGGTAAGAATAACAACCGTCACGCCAAGCAATCCGAATTTAGAGGCTCAGCAGGCAGATGTTAAACCATTGGCTAGACACTGCTTGGCCAACATATTTTAGTCAAAACCCTGAACAAGCACTGTCACTTACAGTAGCAATGGATAAACCACACTCCGGAGTGAAGTTTACCCTAGGTACAGATCTAGGATCAGCTTCCCCTCCCCCAATCCTAACCTTAACCATTAGTGAGTTTTATGCAAAACTGACCCCTGATCAGCATCTAGGGGAAAATTTACACTGATAAACAACATTATTTCTTAAAGGAATATTAATTGTGTATGTTTTACCAGATGTGTATTGGTATTGTGTAGGTGTGTAGTATTCAGCTACTGTAGGCCACAAACTAAACCTGTTTTTTTCAAATGGTCATTGCAAACAGTATGTCGAGGCTTTTTCATTTGGGAGGAATACAATTAAGAGGTAGCTGTAGGAATAATGTGAGATATTGCAGCTTCGTAAATATATTTTCTTATCGAAGGCTTCATGGTTTCCCTACTAATGAGTTGGCCAATGTACCAAGCTCATATCAATTTAGTTCAGATTTCATTTAAACTTTAAACCCGTCATTCTTTGGAAAATAAACCACTATCCAGTCCATCTTAATAGTCTATTTTAATTATGGGGATATTCAGTACCATCCAAACACTCACCCAACTGTAATGCACCCAATCTTCCTCTCTGAAGATAATAATTGTAAAAAAAAAAGTACGTTAACCATATATAGCGTTTTAATTAGTAACTTAATCAAGAAAAAAAGGATCAAACACCCACACCCTACCCCCAATCTCCCGCCATTTGTCAAACAGCCAGCATAGTGCTATGCTACCAAAATGTCTTTATCTACCTATAGGTAGCTTTTTCAATGGGTAGGTCTTCTGTTTACAATTTGAACGACAGCGAGTAGCTCATCATTAAATGGTGTTTTTATGAGGACTTCGAAAGCTTAAAGGCTTAATGGGTTCAATCCGTAGAGATAAATAGAGATCACTACTTCGAAATAACACATGTTTGCATGGATATTGCCAATGAGGACTTTCACCATTTTAAAGTAGTCAACTGGGTGGACTCCTGGACTCCTCATGGTTTAAGTAAGGGTCACATAATTCTATCGCGGTCATCAGGGGGGATCAGCCAATGAATTAGACTCATGAAGAAACATTTCATAACTGCAGGTGGCAGTAAATCACCAACCTGGGATTTAGACCTGTTCAAACAACACACTCCAGGTGGCAGTATTCACCCTTTTAGTTTGTTTACCAACTCATAGAAGAAGTAGAAGAAGATTTACTCCCTCAGAGGACTCATTTTCGTATCTGTGCCATTATAGCGTTTGTGACAGCTTGGGCAGCGCCATTGAGGCTATCTCCTTTTTAACATTGGACTAGATAGCTAGCTAATAGGTTTGTGTGTGCCGAGCGGCACCAGAGTTCAAATAAAAACACTTCTTACCCTTTTGTAGTTAATAAATCCAATGTAAAACGTGATAACTGTTGTATACTTAACTAGCATTGAAAAAGTGAATCAATTCTTCTCTAATAAAAAAAGCTCTCTCCCTAATTTCTGAATCACACTTGTATCAGTAAGATACAGTAGCCTGTGCTTTGGAGGGGCAGGAGTAGGTAGCCTACACACGCACGTACACACACTGGAATAGATTTTCAGCTGGCAAGCAGACGCTGGAATATGTTTCAGAGTGACAGAGTGAGGGCTTTGCATACGTGCTTTGTGCGTTTTTGTGGGACTGGAAAAAAAATGCCCAGAACGTAAAAGAACGTTATTAACTGGTTACCATGCTTTTAAAATAACAGTTCTATTCCGGCACATTATAGATCACTTTCATTCCCGGTTCTGATTCTGTTTCTCAAAAAATGTAATTTTGAGGTTTTCGGTTCTGTTTCCTGAACCGGTTCCAACCCTTGCTAGTAGTTGCAAAATGGAGCCCAAACCCTGCATATTTAGTTTCCTATATGCAGGAAACCCAGTGGGCACAGACGTCAGTTCAACGTCTTGTTTTGATTTATATTTGGTTGAGTTGTCAACTAATGTGAATTCAACAAAACATTTCACCATTGTATTGGATTTAGGTGAAAAGTTGGGTGAGAAAAAATGAAATTCCCTTACATTGATGACTTTTTCAAAAATCCTATCAGTTTTCCACGTTGATTCAACGTCATCGTTGAACTTTTGTTGTTGAAATGACATGGAAACAAGGTTGATTCAACCAGTTTATATGGGAAGGGAGGAAAAAGGAGGGGTAAACCTCTTCTCTGTATATCACGACGCTATGGGTTTTCTGTCCATTTTTCTTAATAAGTGTTCGCGTTCCACCACCTAATGGGATTTGACTGCAATATATGGTTTGTTAGCCTGTTAGCCACCTAGCATTCCTTGAGAAAGAATAATTGAGAATAGCCCCAGAATCACTTCCAACTAAGACCTCTCCCACGCTCGTGTCCTGTAATCCTTGTGTCCTGGCTGAACTTTCAGTCCGTTTCCCCCCTATCTGAGTCACCTCATCAGTCCCCTATTGTGCCGTGCCCAGGCTTGCCTCTCCAAATCAAAACTCACGCACCCACTCAAAACAAATTCACCTGGGTGTCTAATTGGAGGTGGAGGGAAGGTGATAATCGCACTGCGGCACTGTGTGTTGGCTATGGACAACACTTTGATTCCTGCTGCTAGGCCATCCCCTGGCCTGTATCCTTATGCCACAAAGCTGAAAATCAAAGGGCCCCTTTCGAAAATAATGGAGTTGGACCCTGGGGCTTGCCCAAAGCACCCGGGCAGGTGCCAACACTCGTGTGATACTCCTGATGTGGTGGCCATCATTACAGTGGACCTCTGGTGGGACACGGAAATAACTTTGATCCTCTGATATTTAACGGCAGAAAAAGGGTTGATGGGATTGGAATTTAGGACCGAATGGGTTTTTATTTGCGAACCCACTCAGTATGGATCCAGAAACAGGCAGCCTTGCGCTTTGACATCCCTTTCTCTAGCGCACAGTCCAGAACAGTGCAACACAGTGCCAGTGTAAGGTCCTAGTTTTGCATTCACAGTGCCCAGGAAGTGGATCAGGGACTGCAGCTGTGGTGCATTGGGGGTGTGGTTCTGTGAATATACTTTTCTCTTACTACTGTATCTGATGGTGGATCTCAGAAAAAATACAGAATGGCGCCAAAGGAGATGGCTGCCGTTTTACAATCCCGTAACCAATTGTGCTGTTGTGTATGTTTTTTTTGCGTTATTTGTAACTTATTTTGTACATAATGTTTCTGCCGAGAGCTTCTAGATATCAGGATAGCGATTACTCACCCCGTACTGAAGGAATCATTTTTCTTCAACGAGTCAAACGGGAAGGATTTACTTCAGACACCCGACAAGGCCCTCATCCCTGTCATTCGCAGGAGAAAGACAGAGGTATCGGGGACGAAGGTCCAGGTGCCTTGTAAGGATCCGTCGACAAGAGGGTAATCTACCTTTACCATCGGTTCTATTAGCCAACGTACAATCAATCGATAAGAAAATAGACAAACTACGATCACGTACTGTATATCCTACCAATGGGACATTAAAAACTGTAATATCTTATGTTTCACGAGTCGCGGCTTAACGATGACATGAATAACATACAGCTGGCAGGTTTTAAGCTTTTTCGTCAGGATAGAACAGCGGCCTCTGGTAAGACAAGGAGTGGCGGTCTATGTATATTTGTAAACAACAGATGGTATACGAGGTTTTGCTCGACTATTTACTAAGAGAGTTTTCATCTGTATTTATGAAATCTGTCTTTATACCACCACAAACCGATGCCGGCACTAAGACCGCACTCAATGACCTGTATACGGTCATAAGCAAACAATCCAGAGGTGGCACTCCTAGTGGCCGGGGACTTTAATACAGGGAAACTGAAATCTGTTTTACCTAATTTCTATTAGCATGTTAAATGTGCAACCAGAGGAAAAAAACGCCAGACCATCTTTACTCCACACACAGAGACACGTACAAAGCTCTCCCTCAAGGAGCGGGACTCTTTTTATTTATTTTATTTTATTTCACCTTTATTTAACCAGGTAGGCAAGTTGAGAACAAGTTCTCATTTACAATTGCGACCTGGCCAAGATAGAGCAAAGCAGTTCGACACATACAACAACACAGAGTTACACATGGAGTAAAACAAACATACAGTCAAATAATACAGTAGAAAAATAAGTCTATATGCAATGTGAGCAAATGAGGTGAGATAAGGGAGGTAAAGGCAAAAAAAGGCCATGTTGGCGAAGTAAATACAATATAGCAAGTAAAACACTGGAATGGTAGATTTGCAGTGGAAGAATGTGCAAAGTAGAGATAGAAATAATGGGGTGCAAAGGAGCAAAATAAATACAGTAGGGGGAGAGGTAGTTGTTTGGGCTAAATTATATATGGGCTATGTACAGGTGCAGTAATCTGTGAGCTGCTCTGACAGCTGGTGCTTAAAGCTAGTGAGGGAGAAAAGTGTTTCCAGTTTCAGAGATTTTTGTAGTTCCAGTCATTGGCAGCAGAGAACTGGAAGGAGAGGCGGCCAAAGGAAGAACTCTAACCCGGAAGCTTATAAGAAATCCTGCTATGCTCTCCGACGCACCATCAAACAGGCAAAGCGTCAATACAGGACTAAGATTGAATCATACTACACCGGCTCCGACCCTCGTCGGATGTGGCAAACTATTACAGACTACAAAGGGAAGCACAGCCGCGAGCTGCCCAGTGACGCGAGCCTACCAGACGAGGTAAATTACTTCTATGCTCGCTTCGAGGCAAGTAACCCTGAAGCATACATGAGAGCATCAGCTGTTCTGGATGACTGTGTGATCACGCTCTCCATAGCCAATGTGAGTAAGACCTTTAAACAAGTCAACATTCACAAGGCCTCAGGTGCCAGACGGATTACCGGGACGTGTACTCCGAGCATGCGCTTACCAACTGGCAAGTGTCTTCACTGACATTTTTTACCTGTCCCTGACTGAGTCTGTAATACCAACATGTTTAAAGCAGACCACGATAGTCCCTGTGCCCAAGAACACTTAGGTGACCTGCCTAAATGACTACCGACCCGTAGCACTCACGTCTGTAGCCATGAAGTGCTTTGAAAGGCTTGTCATGGCTCACATCAACACCATTATCCCAGAAACCCTAGACCCAGTCCAATTTGTCTACCGCCCCAACAGATCCACAGATGATGCAATCTCTATTGCACTCAACTCTGCGCTTTCACACCTGGACAAAAGGAACACCTATGTGAGAATGCTATTCATTGACTACAGCTCAGCGTTCAACACCATAGTACCCGCAAAGCTCATCACTATGCTAAGGACCCTGGGACAAAACACCTCCCTCTGCAACTGGATCCTGGACTTCCTGACAGGCCGCCCCCAGGTGGTAAGGGTAGGTAACAACACATCCGCCATGCTGATCCTCAACACGGGGGCCCCTCAGGGGTGCTCACTCAGTCCCCTCCTGTACTCCCTGTTCACTCATGACTGCATGGCCAGGCATGCCTCCAACACCATCATCACGTTTGCAGATGACACAACAGTGGTAGGCCTGATCACCAATAACGATGAGACAGCCTGTAGGGAGGAGGTCAGAAACCTGGCCGTGTGGTACCAGGACAACAACCTCTCCCTCAACATGATCAAGACAAAGGAGATGATTGGGGACTACAGGAAAAGGAGGACCGAGCACGCCCCCATTCTCATCGACGGGGCTGCAGTGGAGCACGTTGAGAGCTTCTAGTTCCTTGGTGTCCACATCACCAACAAACTGTCATGGTCCAAAAACACTGAGACAGTCGTGAAGAGGGCACGACAAAGCCTATTCTCCCTCAGGAGACTGAAAGATTTGGCATGGGTCCTCAGTTCCTCAAAATGTTCTACAGCTGCACCATCAAGAACATCCTGACTGCAAGGCACTACAGAGGGTAGTGCATACGGCCCAGTACATCACTGGGGCCAAGATTCCTGCCATCCAGGACCTATACACCAGGCAGTGTCAGAGGAAGGCCCTAAAAATTTTTGCCTCCAGCCACCATTGTCATAGACTTTTCTCTCTGCTTCCGCACGCCAAGCGGTACCGGAGCACCAAGTCTAGGTCCAAAAGGCTTCTAAACAGCTTCTACCCGCAAGCCATAAGACTCCTGAACAGCTAACCAAACGGCTACCCAGACCCCTCTTTTACCCTGCTGCTACTCTCTGTTTATTATCTATGCATAGTCACTTTAACTCTACCTACATGTACATATTACCTTAGTTACCTCGACTAACCGGTGCCCCCACACATTGACTCTTTACCGGTTCCCCTGTATATAGTCTCGCTATTGTTATTTTACTGCTGCTGTTGAATTATTTGTTACTTTTATTTTCAATGTTTTACTTAACACTTTTTTTCATCTTAAAACTTCTTAAAGCGTTGTTGGTTAAGGGTTTGTAAGTAAGCATTGCACTGTAAGGTTGTATTCAGGGCATGTGACAAATACGATTTGATTTTGTGAGCAGCTGAGGTAAGGTGCAGTGGTGCCCGTGGCTATGACAAGCCATGACCCACATGGCTCACCCAACCCACACCCTCCTCAGGGCCTCAAGTACAGTAGCCCTTACACAACAGGCCAGGGCCCCATGTGAAGCAAGTAGTGCTGAGCGATTAACCGAAATTTCGTTCATTTTCATTTTTTTTTTACAACTTATTTACCGACACCTGTTCAATGATTTTAATTCCATTTTGTTCATTTTTGATAAAGAGATTGATAGCTGATATTCAGCAGTCATAAAAGTATGCCTTATTTACTTTGACGAAATGTTACAGTTTTCAACCCATATAATCATATAATCAAAATAAATAAAAAATGAATAATTGAACAGAAACTGAACTAACCTCAAAAAGCACTAATCGCTCAGAACTAGAAGCAAGATGAGTGTTTGAGAAAATTATGCAGCTAATGTGTTATTGTGTAGCAGTCAGTGACTGTACATCCTAACAGCTAGCTAGCCTAAAACATAGCTTTTCAGATCCTCGTGTTGGACAGAATTGTAATTTCTCTGCCATAATGACACATTGAAGATGTTGTCTGGGGTTGTTAAACCTGCAGGTCAGTGCTACATCTAGAACGGTGACACAAAAACAGCCTTTGTCACTCAGTTCAGGTATGAACAAATACGATGCCTTAACTAGCGCCCGTCCACAGGTTTGATGTTTTCCGTCTATGTTTTTGGAGACGGCAAAACTTCACAAATGAAGGATGGCGTAATCGGAGTGACAACATGACATCGAACAACTCCGCCCAGGGGGGTTCTGTCTGGCTCCACGACCAACACGGCTGGTCCTGTCATCTCGCTTCGTGCCACCAGCTGTGTGGGCCGTGTTGACATCCAGTGTGACACCGCCCATGGTGTTTTGTCCTCGCGGCTTCCTCAGCTTCCCGAGGAGAGACAGGTACATGCACAATGTATGGTCTTCAAAGCCGCGACACGCTGTGGTCTAGCGGTCCGTAAAAATTGACTAGCAGCCCGGCAAATTGAGAATGAGATCGTGAACTAGGGAGGATGGCCAACTTTGGTGGAATTTCTTTGTGGCATGTTCTGTGAGTAGGTGCAATGTGGGATTCAGTTGACTCAAGTCTATCTGAGTATTGTTAAACCACAGCGCTATCACACCCTAGGATTTGTCTTGCTGTGCCGAACACTAAGATAAATATATGGGGAATTGGAAGAACTTGACGATTGTTTTCTGATTTCCATGAATATAACAGTGAAAGTCATTTCCTGAGGTCTTCAAGCGCCCATAAAAGTACTTTGTTGCACTTAGCAAAATGTAAACGTGCACAGAATTAAAAGACTCACTCGTCTGAAGAGTTCTCTCTGAATACAGACAGAGGGAAGCACCCTGACCTGACAGTCTGTCTGCAAGACATCTTATGCCAAAAGCTGCACCCTTGTCTGAGAGAAAAAGAGACAGAACCCTAGATGGAACAAGTCAAAAGCACTCTCCGAAATGTCAAGAGTTAGGTAAGGGCCTCGAAATATCTGTGGTAATGTGAATCTCTTGGGACTGCAGTCGGGTTCTTTCTTCTCTCCTCTGGCACTAGTCCGCCTCGTATGGTAGCTCTTGACTCCTGTGATTTATTAACTGGTGGCAATGACAGTTCAAGTGCGGTAGCTTACTGCAGAATCAGCTTCCATTTATACTGTCTCGAATTGTAGGATTCGTTTTGTCTGTGTTGTCTTTTGTGGTCGTCTTGTGCATTCCATGGTTGCTTTGTATTGGTTCATATTTTGCTTTGTTATGTCTGCTGGTGTGAATTGGTCGATTGCCAAATGTTTACATATTGCATATAGGATAACATATTGTGTTTATATGTTCTATAAGGTTGTGTTGCTTTGTATTGATTGTAATTGCAGAATCTGCTTATGCACAGAGAGCGAGAGAGAGAGAGAATAAACCAGGCAGGCAAGCCCAAATCTACCAAATTATTCTGACTGGTTAAGGCAAGGGTTAAGGTTTGGTTTAAGGTTAAAACAGAAACAATAATAACCAGAGCATAGCACTGGGATTGAACCTGTGATCCTCGGAGCCATGTGCCTACTTGATGGTAATACATGCTCACGTTGCCTCTAGTGGATGGTATTGAAGGCGTCTCCTGACGTCCTGGGGACCTGGACAGAATATTTAAGTAATATCTGGTGTGATCTCGCTGATACTCTACACTGCTTGCATTTCTGGGGCTGGCCATTTTCATTTCTAAGCCGTTTGTTTTATGGTCCGCTCTTGAAATAGCCTTAGTAGAGAGGAGAGAACAGATTAACTCTGGAGAGGCGGGCCTCATCATCCATGCCTGTCACCAGCCCTCATTCATAAACACAATACTTGCAAATCCAATAATGTCACAAAGTTTTTTGTTTGTTTGGAGCCATCATATTTTATCTTTGCTGTGCTGGTGGCAGCGGTGGAATATGTTGGGTTAATTCCAATTAATCCCGACTAAATACCCGCCATGCCCATCTGTGACACATATCAATTTTGTAACACCATTATTGACTTAATAAGCCAGTGTTACCACATTACTTTTGTGAAAGAAACACTTGAATTATTAACCATTTTATCGATGCCCAAGTACAGAAGGTGAACGTTAAATGTGAAGTTACAATTCATGAATGTCAGATATGCATTCACCAACATCTATGTTTTACGTGCACAAGAACTGTTCATGACACTGTTCACACCCCTCTTGTTTTGCTTTTTTTAAGCTAATTCCCTGCAATTTTACACATTTATGTCTTATGTATGTTCATGTGATATCTGAGTGACTCAAAATGTACAACAAAATCAAGACATCAGATGACATGGGCTAGTTGATCAACTGGGCATTTCTGACAAGTTCTAAATAGCTCTCTCTACAATGACTGACTGGACAAGAGGAACTGATGATGCACTAGCCAATTTTGAAATTCCACCTTGTGCATTTTACTATTACAACTTTCAAGTGTACTGTCATTTGAAAGTCCAACTGAGTTCCTTTTTCATTTGTTCATCTCCCCTAGTTTGGGAACCGCTTGTAACAATGTGCGCTGAGAGTCGGGAAGCAAGTTCAGGGAGTGAGTGTTTTCATAAATAAATTAAACCAATGGGTAACACAAACAACGCACAGACACGACCCAGGAACAGAAACAATAACGCCTGGGGAAGTAACCAAAGGGAGTAACATACAGTATATTGGGAAGGTAATCAGGGTGGTGATATAGTCCAGGTGAGCTTGATGACGCGCAGGTGCGCGCAACGATGGTGACAGGTGTGCGCCATAACGAGCAGACTGGTGACCTAGATGCCGTAGAGGGAGCACACGTTCAAGTACCCCCTCTCCAACAAGCAGTTCCAGCCGCAGGACGCCGACTAAAATGACGATCCCGGGGATCAGGAGCGGACCGGTCACCTCTACTGAGGCGCAGGAAACCTGTCAATCCGGCGGAGACACGGGAGCATGGTGACCTAGAGCGCCGGAGAGAGAGCATACGTGATGGTACCCCCTCCCCGGCGCATTCAGCTCCAGCCACAGGACGTCGAGGATACCGGGGATCAGGAGCGGACCGGTCACCCCTGCTGATGCCCGGGAACTTGTCTCTGGCTGGGGCGTGGGAACCTGACAGACCGGCTGAGGCATGAGAGCCTGACGAGCTGGAGGAAGCAGGGGAGCCTGGCGATCCAGCTGAGGCATGAGAGCCTGACAAGCCGGTGGAGGTAGGGGAGACTGGCGATCTGACTGAGGCATGAGAGCCTGTAGCGGCTCCCGGACCCGACGTCATTCCCACTGACACACAAAACAAAAAAACACTCCCTGATGCTTCCCTTAGGTGAGGCGTTATTCTGTAACAATGTGCGCTGAGAGTCTGGAAGCAAGTTCAGGGAGTGAGTGTTTTAATAAATAAATGAAACTAACACGTAACACAAATAACGCACAGACATGACCCAGGAACAATGACGCCTGGGGAAGGAACCAAAGGGAGTGACATATATAGGGAAGGTAATCAGGGAGGTGATGGAGTCCAGGTGAGTCTGATGACGTGCAAGTGAGCGTAACGATGTTGACAGGTGTGCGCCATAACGAGCAGCGTGGTGACCTAGAGGGAGCACACTTGACACCGCTGCCATACATTATCATAGATGACTTTTTAACAGCTAGCTAGCCCATGCATAATACAGTGCCAGGGGTAATAGAGTTAGGGCCCTTGTAACCTTCTCCGCTTACTGACACTTCGACCTTGGTGCCTCGCTGACCCTCAAGTTGCGGAGTTTACACTTGGACTCTAGGCGTTAAAGTTCCCACCTCATTAGCGGAGCGTAACCGTGAGGCTACAGTTGGCCGCCGCTGACGTGCTTGGACTCACTCTGACTCGCTCTACCTGCCGTCCTTAAAAAAGGGCATGTCGCTCGAGGTATTGAAGGTATCTTAATCATGCTGCTCCATTGCAAAAATGTATCTCCACTGCCTGCCAAAGAAAAAGACCAGAGGGGATTCCCTCATGCATAAATCCTTATCAAAGTTGATGAGTGAATGAAAATGAATGAAAGTGAATGAAAATGTATCTCCCCTTAAGCTAAATTAATACTTTGAGTGGTGTGTCAATCACCGGGTCTAGCCTCCACGGTGACAAGAGCTGATAGAAGCCAGGCCTCAGGGCACTTGAAAGCCAGCCGAGCTGCCTGTAGGGCTCTGTCTCACAACCTTGTCAAGGTCTAGGCTCTGTATTGACACTCCAAGCAGCTCAAATAGTCTAAACCCTGGCCCCAGCTTTGCTTTAGCGAGTCCCACGTTGAGGGGTAGTGCAATCCTGGTCTTATAGGTCTTAAAGACAAACTCCTCGACCCTTACTGTCTCCACCCGTAAGCTCTCAGCACATAGCTTGAGAAACATCTCTTTGTTTTAGCCGCCAGACCTTTTGTTAAGTCCCTTCGTCCTGCTAATCGTGACAATAGCACGTGCACATCATCTTCTTACAGAGGGCTCCTGGATGACAGATCCAGGAGGACGTAGCTTAATTCAATGCAGGAAAGGTCTTCGGCCATGAAAGAATGTCTGGTATGCTACGTGGGGGGGAGGGGGACAGAAAGAGAGGGAAGGCGCCGGGCAGACCTGGGTTTTGTTGTGCTTCTGTGTCTGTGCCCGGAGAGACTGACACATTTCCCAGAGGCGTCTGGGAACTGATCTGTGTGATAGATCGTAGCTGGAAGTCAAGGAGTGATGTGTGTGGAAAGACGATACTTCAACGCTATTGCAATGTTTTGCTGAGTCGTTGTAGCGATGTTGTAGAAGCGTAGTACTATGCTGTCTTAATGTTTAGCTCACATCTGACACACGAGGAACTCGTCACTAACAGGACCAGGTTTATGACACACACACACACACACAGTACTGTAGGTACTGTAAAGCTGTTAACTGACTGCTTGAGTAAATTTGAGCTTTTCCTTTTACGCATACAATTTCACCCTTCAGAAGATCTGCCGTGCAAACGCGGAGAAAAATACTGACTTTGCATAATTAAAGCAAACTTGGAACTAACTAGCGTGCTTGCGTGTGTTTTTGCGCGTGCAAGCCTGAGTGTGACCGTGTCAGAATATAATCGTCCTCCTTCTCCTTCTCTGTGTGAAGTGGCATGTCATGCACTCACTTCACTTGAAAAAGGGTCTGTAAAGCCCTTTCCTGCAGTCAATGACCAAAAGCACCCACTTTTTCCTCATCGGTGGAAAGTTATAAATTTAATTTCATAATTAATAAAGATGATAAAAAATAAAACATATGATGTTTCTATGTCAAATGGTTTTGTTATATTTCAATCTTCTGTGGTGTATATAAAGTGAAATATTGGGATGCAAACTCAAAGTTGAATACATTTCAACTGTATATCTGCCATGGTACAGGTGTCTTCTTTTTTGTTGTCGCCCATAACCATGTGTGTGAGGTGTATACTTGTGTTTCAAAGTAGATTTGTTTAAGACTACCAAGAAACTATGACCCTGATTTAGCCCACTGCAGTAAATGGTTAAAACACATCTTCTCATTTAGAAAACAGCCTATGTGGCATCCATATGAGTCAGAAACATTTATTCTACTGTCATAACTGACTACGAAGTGTAAATAGGATAATTCTGGTCATACAGTCAGTCTTGTCCAAAATGTATTTTTTGTGAGACTTGTGGTAGTCGTGACTGCATCACAACGTAAATGTTAGGTTGGTTTCAAACGTTTAATCCTGTCCACATGCCCACAGCTGGCAGCACACAAGTAATTATGGATTCAGAGTGCAGGTGCACGCTAGAGACGGAAGATGAAGCGAGACACCACACTTGCTGTTTATTTTGTAAAATGTTTTGGTTCAATGAAAGTCATTGAACTAAGTAGACCAGACCCAGCTGCTATTGCATTGGTGTCTATGGGAGACACACCCAATTAAGTAGACCGGAACGTCATTTATTTTTTCAATAGCTAACGGCCTGGGTCAACTATCTTCATTTATCCACCATCTTTGCTGCACGCGACCCAATCGTAATGTCTGTGGTAAATGTGGGTTGACTTTGGATATCCTTATGGGGCTAGTTAGGGACCATCAGTAAATTACACATTATACTTGGAGAATATGTTAAAATTCCAGTAGCTCTAAATTTCAATGACTTAAAAACCTAAAAACAACTATAAATTGTAGAAATTCATATACAAATATTGAAAGAATTTAATGAGAACCTAAAGGTGTTGCAACATGAAAATATTGTCTCATTGACATAGGGACCATCAATAAATTACACAAACTAAGAAACAAACAAAGAAACACACACACACAATGACATTCACACGCTGACATACACATTTACACAAGCATATGTAGATTCAAAGGCATTGTTTTTCTCTCATCATAAGCACCTAGTTGTCAAAGTAGTAGCCTTGAAGCAGATTGCTGTGTAGTGAGAGGTATGCAAAATGATAAATGTAAATAAATGAGTCAACCCTCGCTGGCTGAAAGAACCGAAACACAATTACCTGTCCGTCCATTCAGCCACTTATTCAGTGACATTAACATTGTGTTTGTCTTGATGACTTTGATTGTGCTCATTGTGAAAGGATAGAATATTTACTAATTGCCATGGTCTTTGTTTTCTTTCTCCTTATCTATATGTTCTTTCTCTATCTCTCTCTATGCTCTATCTCTATGCTCTCTCTTTCTCTCTATGCTCTCAATCTCTCTCTCTGTGTCTCCAGGCAACATCTTTGTGGTAAGCCTGGCCGTGGCCGACCTGGTGGTGGCCATCTACCCCTACCCTCTGGTCCTCTCCTCCATCTTCCACAAAGGCTGGAACCTGGGCTATGTCCACTGCCAGATCAGCGGTTTTCTCATGGGCGTCAGCGTCATTGGCTCCATCTTCAACATCACCGGCATTGCCATCAACCGCTACTGTTATATATGTCACAGCCTTAAGTACGACAAGCTGTACAGTGACAAGAACTCAGTGTGTTACGTCCTACTCATCTGGGCGTTGACCATTGTGGCCATCGTGCCGAATCTCTTCGTGGGTTCGTTGCAGTATGACCCCAGGGTGTATTCGTGTACGTTCGAGCAGTCGGCGAGTTCGGCGTACACCATCGCCGTGGTCTTCTTCCACTTCATCCTACCGATCATGATCGTCACCTACTGCTACCTGAGGATCTGGATCCTGGTCATTCAAGTTAGGCGACGGGTCAAACCGGACAATAGACCGAAACTGACGCCAAACGACGTGAGGAACTTCGTGACTATGTTCGTGGTGTTTGTGCTGTTCGCCGTGTGCTGGGCACCGCTCAACTTCATCGGGCTGGCGGTGGCCATCAACCCAGAGGTGGTCGTGCCTCTCATCCCTGAGTGGCTCTTCGTGGCGAGCTACTTCATGGCCTACTTCAACAGCTGCCTTAATGCCATCGTGTACGGGATGCTCAACCAGAACTTCCGACGCGAGTACAAGCGCATCGTGGTGTCGGTGTGCACGGCGCGAATCTTCTTCCACGGCAGCTCCAACGACGCGGCCGAGCGGTTCAAGAGCAAGCCGTCGCCGCTCATCACCAACAACAACCAAGTCAAGGTGGAGTCGGTGTGAGAGGACCAGCTGGTCCCAGTGCCCTCCCTACCCCTCCCCCATGGCGCGAACCCTTCGATGTCTATACATCTGTAAAGTGGAAACAAGCAATATGGCGGAAGCTCAAGCTTCACCATTTCGCTCCTTGTAACTATCCAGTACACTGCAGATCTATAAACATCGGAGGGGTTAAGGAGCCCAGGGGAAAGGGTAGGGAGCGATTTGGGACTGGGTGATACTAACACACAGACACACACATGAACAAAGGGGGAGGGGGGATTAAGGGAACCAATGTGACATAAAGAGTTAAATTAGTTTAAAAAATACAAGTGAATGGAGAACAATTACCAAATACAAAAACAAAACAGCTTCCACTTTCTGAACCGTCCGTGATCTGTGCTATCTTCACCTCTATACAATCAAAGCGAAATGGGGAAAATGTATCTTTGTCTTGCAAAAATCACTTTTGTTAGTTTTTTCGATACCTAAAAAATATATAATGTACTTTTGTTTTCATGTTTACAGTGATGATAACAGTGACTCTATGTAAGACATATATGTTTTTATTTTGTATGAAGTATATGTTATATAGATATACAAGAATATATATCAGGTTCATTTCACCAACATCGATAATCCGATGAAAGAAAATGACTAGGGTTGCAAAATTCCTGTAATTTCTCAAAAATTCCAACCAAGATTTATGGAAAACTGGGAACATTTGTGGAGAGAATTTTGCAAACCTACAAATGACAAATATATCATGCCATGAAAGACAGAACATTTCTGCAATGTCTGGTCACAAACATAACCAAAAGTGTTTTACAGATTTTACCGAATGTTAATGATCATTTTTGTTGGGGTGTGACACTGTTACACTCCTTCCTTTGGAGGAGGAAGCAATATGTTTGGGGATTGTTGCTGTTTCACGATGCCCTGCGGAACTGTTCCCATCATTCGGTGGAATAAATATGTTTGTAAGTATGGGATTTCTTTCTCCCTCACTTCTTATTCCCTTTCTGTCTCTTTCTCAATCTATCTCTGTGAGCTCTTTGTATGCATGGATCTGAAGAATCGTTCATATGCAAAATAAAGGTTCAGATACAGACATGGGTGCTCCTATTTCAGTACAACACAACAGAACACGAGCACACACATATTGCAGTTCAGTTTGTTCAAATCCAATGTCATCTTTTTTTTAGATATTTATATTAGTTATATATATTAGTTAATATATTATATGAAGTTATATTGATACATCAGGAAATATACTTAGTAAAGACAGTTGGGTAAAATCGTCCCAGAAGAGGTCGGAACTGATTGAATCGGCCCGAAATTGTGTGTCGGACTCAGCCCGGGATCAAAATGAATGACTGCCCAGAATCCGTTTCCATCTGTCGGAATTCAGCCGGCTTTGCCGGCATCTTACCAGAATCCACCCAGAAGCGGCCCAATGCAATTAAAAAAAAAAATTATACAAAATTACCCGATTTATAAATTTTAAATATTAAGATTATACATTTTATACATACAAATTATACCCATCCACAAAAAAACATTTTGTGTCGGAGGAAACACCATACACCAGGTGACCGCCTGGCCCGCCACAGGAGTCGCTACTGCGTGATGGGACAAGGACATCCCGACCAGCCAAACCCTCCCCTAACTCGGACGACGCTGGGCCAATTGTGCGTCGCCTCATGGATCTCGAACCAGCATCTGTAGCAACGCAATTTGTACTGTGATGCAGTGTCTTAGACCTCTGCAACAGTTGGGAGGCTCCATCCACAATGTTTGATGCTTATCAATTGCCTTCCACAAAGTATCAAAATACTAAAATACTACACAGGACTCTTAAAGAATTTCATTTAAATGTTCATTGTATTTTTTGATCACAAACACAATTAGAAAATATAGAAAAATAAATAATGAAATGTTAATTACAATAAAAGTCAGAAGTTTACATACACTTAGGTTGGAGTTATTAAATCTCGTTTTTCAACCACTCCACACATTTCTTGTTAGCAAACTATAGTTTTGGCAAGTCGGTTAGGACATCTACTTTGTGCACAACACAAGTAATGTTTTTCAACAATTGTTGACAGATTATTTCACTTATAATTCAATGTATCACAATTCCAGTGGGTCAGAAGTTTACATACACTAAGTTGACTGTGCCTTTAAACAGCTTGGAAAATTCCAGAAAATTATGTCATGGCTTTAGAAGCTTCTGATAGGCTAATTGACATAATTTGAGTCAATTGGAGGTGTACCTGTGGATGTATTTCAAGGCCCACCTTAAAACCCAGTGACTCTTTGCTTGACATCATGGGAAAATCAAAAGAAATCAGCCAAGACCTCAGGAAAGAAATTGTAGATCTCCACAAGTCTGGTTCATCCTTGGGAGCAATTTCCAAACGCCTGACGGTACCACGTTCATCTGTACAAACAATAGTGTGCAAGTATAAACACCATGGGACCACGCAGCTGTCATACCGCTCAGGAAGGAGAATCAATCCCAGAACAACAGCAAAGGACCTTGTGAAGATGCTGGAGGAAACAGGTACAAAAGTATCTACATCCACAGTAAACGAGTCCTATATCGACATAACCTGAATGGCCGCTCAGCAAGGAAGAAGCCACTGCTCCAAAACCGCCATTAAAAAGCCAGACTACGGTTTGCAACTACACATGGGGACAAAGATCATACTTTTTGGAGAAATGTCCTCTGGTCTGATGAAACAAAAATAGAACTGTTTGGCCATAATAACCATTATGTTTGGAATAAAAAGAGGCTTGCAAGCCGAAGAACACCATGCTAACCGTGAAGCACAGGGGTGGCAGCATCATGTTGTGGGGGTGCTTTGCACCAGGAGGGACTGGTGCACTTCACAAAATAGATGGCATCATGAGGGATGAAAATTATGTGGATATTTTGAAGCAACATCTCAAGACATCAGTCTGGAAGTTAAAGCTTTGTCGCAGATGGGTCTTACAAATGGACAATGACCCCAAAGTTGTGGCAAAATGGCTTAAGGACAACAAAGTCAAGGTATTGGAGTGGCCATCACAAAGCCCTGACCTCAATCCTATAGAACATTTGTGGGCAGAACTGAAAAAGCATGTGCGAGCAAGGAGGCCTACAAACCTGACTCAGTTACACCAGCTCTGTCAGGAGGAATTGGCTAAAATTCACCCAACTTATTGTGGGAAGCTTGTGGAAGGCTCCCCGAAAAGTTTGACCCAAGTTAAACAATTTAAAGGCAATGCTAGCAAATACTTATTGAGTGTAAGTTATTATTATTGAGTGTATGTAAACTTCTGACCCACTGGGAATGCGATGAAAGAAATCAAATCTGAAATAAATCATTCTCTCTACTATTATTCTGACATTTCACATTCTTAAAATAAAGTGGTGATCCTAACTGACCTAAGACAGCAAATCTTTACTAGGATTAAATGTCAGGAATTGTGAAAAACTGAGTTTAAATGTATTTGGCTGAGGTGTATGTAAACTTCCGACTTCAACTGTATATAAAGCAGCCTGTGTAATCATCTGAGTGTTACCCCAATCGTCCCGATCCCCAAGTAATACATTTGGGCCAGAAAACTCACACTGGATTCGGCCCGAGTTCAATCCCCACATCCTAGCCATAAGTAATACTACCTAAGGCGGCCCAGACTCGGGCCACATGATGTCGGCTGAGTCTGACTCTCAGCCCAGTGCCCCGACTCTCAGCCGGAATCGGCCCAGATCCACTGTGCTAGCTGGGCACAGACACAAACTGAAGGGTCATTACGATAATGGATATGCTCATTTGTTGTGATTGATAATATTTAAAAGTGTGCCTTCATGAATTACATTGACAAAAATTATTACACTAATTTCCATGACTTTTCATGACCTTATAGAAACCCTCGTTGACAACTTGGAACAGCGCATCATGCGCAATCAGGCTGGTGCATTTTCAATCTGCGCAATCTCGAACAGCCTGCTGTCCCGCACAGATTTACAGATAAATAAACTTCAACAAAGCGGATTCATGAAATGAATACCCGCTTTCAATTGCTATCCCGTCATCATTCCGGTTTGATCAATCTTTTTATTTGCATGTCAATCTGGGCCGGCTATAGTCTACTTTGTCTTGTAGTGATGAGTATTGCCTTTGTTTAAGGACGAATGACATAGGCGCCTCGATTGTGCGTGACTCGGCCCGTTGTCCTTGTTATTGCCTAACGTGTGTGGGCAGCGGGGTTAGTGGGCCACCACAATTGCACTGGTTGCGAAAAGCTGAACTGTGCTTTTGACATCCACTTTGTTTACATACGGACTCTGTGTTGTAGATCCTAGTGCCAAAAGAGGTTATAAGTCTGCAGGAAGGGACCAGAATACTGTATAATTATGTTTGAGCAGGGCGTTTTTTATATTTGCTCCTGGCTTTGTCCTACCTGTTTTTTTCAGTGAGCGTCTGTCCACCTCGGGAGGCCAGGGAGAAGGGGGTGAAGTGAACCGCAGGTGACTGACCATGCTGACCTGATTGTGGGATGACTGCTGGGTGGCTTGGCCCTGACTCTGGATCAAATCTTCCCCTGGCTGGTGTTCATCAGGCACAGAATGGAAGAACATGGACTGAAAAAGGAAGGAACTAGCTGGTCTAATAGGAAATGCTCGTCTGCATTTTCCGTTGCAAAATGTGTTTACAATTTTCTGTTGCGGGCCCTAATGAACATGACCCTGGTCGGTTCTGGTTGGTCCCTGGTGGGTGGAGTGTTCGTCGTGGTGAGTCGAGACAAAATAAATGTGTGATGATCTCACCACCAACCTGGGCCTCATTTCCCAGTATTTCAATTAGCGCCGCTAAGCTCATTGTTAGATCCCAGTTCAAATGCGTCACTCGCATCCGTACTGTTTCCCAATAACCAAGGTTGCGCTGGCGCTGAATCAGTCACAGAATGTGGTAACTCTCTCCCTTTGGATGACAATGCATTTCTTGAACATACGTAGAAAATGTACAGACTTTATCATGAGATATTAATTAAGACTCCTTGTTGTTATTCATGTTGTACTTTGTGATCATTGTAAAAACCATTGAATACAGGACTACCAGCCCCTTATATCAGGACAATATGAAGTTTGATCAAACAGTAGGGCATTTTTTACATTGTCCGGCTGCTCACTTGCCCTTGATGCTTCTCAGCCAGGTTTCAACTCCCTCCATCCGGTACATAAGTTATTAGGCCTTGTCCGAGTCAGAACAGAATCTCCTGTACTCCCCCCAGACAGGATGCTAGTTTGACGCAGGGCCTTACCCCCAATTATGGAACAATCGCTCCGCCATTACCTGCTTGCTAAAACTCAAATCAAATCAAATTTGATTTGTCACATACACATGGTTAGCAGATGTTAATGCGAGTGTAGCGAAATGCTTGTGCTTCTAGTTCCGACAATGCAGTAATAACCAACAAGTAATCTAACCTAACAATTTCACATCAACTACCTTATACACACAAGTGTAAAGGAATGAAGAATATGTACATAAAAATATATGAATGAGTGATGGTACAGAACGGCATAGGCAAGATGCAGTAAATGGTATCGAGTACAGTATATACATATGAGATGAGTAATGTAGGGTATGTAAACATATAAAAGTGGCATTGTTTAAAGTGGCTAGTGATACATTTTTTCATACATTTTTACATTGTTAAAGTGGCTGGAGTTGAGTCAGTATGTTGGCAGCAGCCACTCAATGTTAGTGGTGGCTGTTTAACAGTCTGATGGCCTTGAGATAGAAGCTGTTTTTCAGTCTCTCGGTCCCTGCTTTGATGCACCTGTACTGACCTCGCCTTCTGGATGATAGCGGGGTGAACAGGCAGTGGCTCGGGTGGTTGTTGTCCTTGATGATCTTTATGGCCTTCCTGTGACATCGGGTGGTGTAGGTGTCCTGGAGGGCAGGTAGTTTGCCCCCGGTGATGCGTTGTGCAGACCTCACTACCCTCTGGAGAGCCTTACGGTTGTGGGCGGAGCAGTTGCTGTACCAGGCGGTGATACAGCCCGACAGGATGCGCTCGATTGTGCATCTGTAAAAGTTTGTAAGTGCTTTTGGTGACAAGCCAAATTTGTTCAGCCTCCTGAGGTTGAAGAGGCGCTGCTGCGCCTTCTTCACCATGCTGGCTGTGTGGGTGGACCAATTCAGTTTGTCCGTGATGTGTACGCCGAGGAACTTAAAACTTACTACCCTCTCCACTACTGTCCCGCCGATGTGGATAGGGGGGTGCTCCCTCTGCTGTTTCCTGAAGTCCACGATCATCTCCTTTGTTTTGTTGACGTTGAGTGTGAGGTTATTTTCCTGACACCACTCTCCGAGGGCCCTCACCTCCTCCCTCTAGGCCGTCTCGTCGTTGTTGGTAATCAAGCCTACCACTGTAGTGTCGTCTGCAAACTTGATGATTGAGTTGGAGGCGTGCATGGCCACGCAGTTGTGGGTGACCAGGGAGTACAGGAGAGGGCTCAGAACGCACCCTTGTGGGGCCCCAGTGTTGAGGATCAGCGGAGTGGGGATGTTGTTACCTACCCTCACCACCTGGGGGAGGCCCGTCAGGAAGTCCAGTACCCAGTTGCACAGAGCGGGGTCGAGACCCAGGGTCTCGAGCTTGATGACGAGTTTGGAGGGTACTATGGTGTTAAATGCTGAGCTGTAGTCGATGAACAGCATTCTCACATAGGTATTCCTCTTGTCCAGATGGGTTAGGGCAGTGTGCAGTGTGGTTGTGATTGCGTCGCCTGTGGACCTATTGGGGCGGTAAGCAAATTGGAGTGGGTCTAGGGTGTCAGGTAGGGTGGAGGTGATATGGTCTTTGACTAGTCTCTCAAAGCACCTCATGATGACGGAAGTGAGTGCTACAGGGCGGTAGTCGTTTATCTCAGTTACCTTAGCTTTCTTGGGAACAGGAACAATGGTGGCCCTCTTGAAGCATGTGGGAAGAGCAGACTGGGAAAAGGAAAGATTGAATATGTCCGTAAACACACCAGCCAGCTGGTCTGCGCATGCTCTGAGGACGCGGCTGGGGATGCCGTCTGGGCCTGCAGCCTTGCGAGGGTTAACACGTTTAAATGTTTTACTCACGTCGGCTGCAGTAAAGGAGAGTCCGCAGGTTTTGGTAGCGGGCCGTGTCAGTGGCATTGCATTGTCCTCAAAGCGGGCAAATCATTTGTTTAGTCTGTCTGGGAGCAAGACATCCTGGTCCGCGACGGGGCTGGTTTTCTTTTTGTAATCCGTAATTGACTGTTGACCCTGCCACATACCTCTTGTGTCTGAGCCGTTGAATTGCGACTCTACTTTGTCTCTATACTGATGCTTAGCTTGTTTGATTGCCTTGCCGGAGGGAATAGCTACACTGTTTGTATTCGGTCATGTTTCCAGTCACCTTGCCCTGATTAAAAGCAGTGGTTCGCGCATTCAGTTTCGCGCGCATGCTGCCATCAATCCACAGTTTCTGGTTTGGGAATGTTTTAATAGTTGCTGTGGGTACGACATCGCCGATGCACTTGCTAATAAATTTGCTCACCGAATCAGCGTATTCGTCAATGTTGTTGTTTGACGCAATGCGGAACATATCCCAATCCACGTGATCGAAGCAATCTTGAAGTGTGGAATCAGATTGGTCGGACCAGCGTTGAACAGACCTGAGCGCGGGAGCTTCCCGTTTTAGTTACTCTAAAGGTTTGTGACAAAACATGCTGTTTTGTGTTTAGTGTAGAAAATAAGTATACCGTCTAAACTGCTGTGAAATATATTTTCAAGCTGGTGTACAAAACCAAAAGTAAAAAGATGCAAACACTGAACTTGAGGGGGAATACATAGAAATAGCACACACAGAATGGATCGACCACATATCAGACGTGCTTTCAGTGAGAATCAGTGACAGATCTATAACATACATTTCTATGTGAATTCTGTCAGGTCACGCACACAGCTACATACGTCATCTTTATTGCTGAATGGCAAGCGGAGAGGCTTCAGGTCCCATTTTCTTCAGTATGACTCCACCAGTGATCAAACCCCTGACCTTCCATTCTCAGGGCATGCAGTCTAACCGCACGGCAACTGATTTGGAATCAGGCACATGCTGCTCTGCAAATCAAACTCACCTCTGAAAGCGCAACCTGAAAAGCCATAGTCGTAAACTGTTTAGTGTCTTATATCTGAGAAATATAAGACACTAAACAGTCTCCATAAATGTTTTTCAACTGGTATTGGGGAACCTTCAGATGAGTCTTGTGGCCACCAACATGTACGTGTTCGTGAGAATCTCACCTTTCCACAGAGGGGTCATATTAGTGTGTAGCCCAAACTGTTTGGTCGCTGCAGACAGAAGTTGGCAGATCAGCTGTACCATCTTCAGATGAGTCACCTTACACTTCTGGAGGTCGTAGAGCAAAACGGAGAACACCATCGTGAGTCTCCATCTTTCTATCTTTCCATTTCCGAACCGCTGGGATGCGACACACAATTTTTGTGAGAAGACCGAATTTCGGGAGTTCTCATGGTCTGACAAACACCGCTCTAGCTCTGTCACCTTTCACCGCAGATGCGTAAGTGCGACATAGGCGGCTGTGGTGGATTGAGACACATCCAATGCAAAAAATGTAGATATAGTCTACACATTAATAACTGATATGTTGGATTCACATCTCCATTTCAACAAAATATCAAAGTTAGGACTAAGTCAAAGAACTAAATCAATTGCACTTTAAATAAAGTTTGATTTGATTTAGTCCTTTGATATTTGGTTGAGATGGAGACGTGAATCCAACATATCAATTATTAATTTGTAGACAAACTGGAATTAAAGCCATACTAAGTCAGTGGCACAAACGTAACTAACCAAGCAGAAGATACATCTTCAAATGGTGATATCTGGTTGCGTTGACAACCAAACACAATTCAATATAATTTTGAAATCCAATAAATAGCCTATTAACTTGTCGCCAAGTTAACAAATTATATGTTGGATTCACGTCTCCAATTTAACCAAAAAGAGTTTAGTTCAAGAATGCGATTAATCCAGTGGCTCAGATGGACCCATCCAAGCAGCAGATACATCTCCTTTAAATCTTTATATTTGGTTGCATTGCATTTTATTACTTTTGTAATGCAAGATAGAGCTATCTTACAAAATAATGTAATATTCAAACTTAAAATCAGTAACACATCCATGTCAAAAAAGTTTAGGTTACTTCTAATGTAATCATATAAAGCATGCACGTTCAAGATAGCATGCATCGGTCATCGCAGATCTTCACAATTGCTGTAATAATCTGTACATACTCTCGAATCGTAATGGTCACTTGGACCATGTACTTTTAATGTAATCTCAACTGCAATCCAGGTAATCTGATTCTACTATTAGATGAAGCACAGTTTTTATTTTATATAACCTTTGTTATATAGGCAAGTCAGTTAAGAACAAATTCTTATTTACAATGACAGCCTTGGAACAGTGGGTTAACTGCCTTGTTCAGGGGCAGAACAACAGATTTTTACCTTGTCAGCTCAGGGATTCAATCTTGCAACCTTTCAGTTACTGGCCCAACGCTTTTACCACTAAGCTACCTGCCGCCCCAGTGATATAACATGAATCTGCTTTATAAATAAACTAAATATCTGACATTGTATTCCCATTTGAACTTTGCTGTGCTTTTAAATGGTTGAAAGTGCAGTAGTAGACATTTGGGTGAAAACTAAACCAAAAATCAAACATTGGAATTTGGTTATGCTTTTAGGTTGAAAGCATAGTGATAACACATTGGAAATTCAACTACCTTTGGCTGTCTTTTTGAGTTGGTGAATATAGGTTGTGGCTGGGCTGGGTCGGAATCTCGTTGATCGACGTCTCAACCAAATATTACCCAATTATCCGGAGGCTCCTTTGTCACCAGTTGTCTCTGTTGAGAAAAATGTTTAAAAAAAAATCTCTCATGTTGGCCATTTTTCATTTGTGTAAGAAGGCATAAACAAGTACTTCATTTAGTTTTTTATTTGATTTATTAGGATCCCCAGACGCCAATGGAGACAGCTAGTCTTACTGGGGTCCGACACATAATGAAAAAAACATTACAGACAAAAACTTTACAATTTACATACATTTAAAAACATTAACATGTAGTGTGTGTGTGCATCTATCAGTCACTCATACATGTCAGTGTACACGTACAGTGGCTTGCGAAAGTATCCCCCCCCCCCCGCTTGGCATTTTTACTATTTTAGTACCTTACAACCTGGAGTTAAAATAGATTTTGGGGGGGTTAGTATCATTTGATTTACACAACATGCCTACCACTTTGAAGATGCAAAGTATGTTTTATTGTGAAACAAAAAAGAAATAAGACAAAAAACAGAACTTGAGTGTGCATAACTATTCACTCCCCCAAAGTCAATACTTTGTAGAGCCACCTTTTGCAGCAATTACAGCTGCAAGTCTCTTGGGGTATGTCTCTATAAGCTTTGCACATCTAGCCACTGGGATTTTTGCCCATTCTTCAAGGCAAAACTGCTCCAGCTCCTTCAAGTGGGAAGGGTTCCGCTGGTGTACAGCAATCTTTAAGTCATACCACAGATTCTCAATTGGATTGAGGTCTGGGCTTTGACAAGGCCATTCCAAGACATTTAAATGTTTCCCCTTAAAGGACTCAAGTGTTGATTTATCAGTATGCTTAGGGTCATTGTCCTGCTTGAAGGTGAACCTCTGTCCCAGTCTCAAATCTCTAGAAGACTGAAACAGGTTTCCCTCAAGAATTTCCCTGTATTTAGCGCCATCCATCATTCCTTCAATTCTGACCAGTTTCCCAGTCCCTGTCGATGAAAAACACCCCCACAGCATGATGCTGCCACCACCATGCTTCACTGTGGGGATGTTGTTCTCGGGGTGATGAGAGGTGTTGGGTTTGCGCCAGACAGCATTTTCCTTGATGGCCAAAAAGCTCAATTTTAGTCTCATCTGACCAGCGTACCTTCTTCCATATGTTTGGGGAGTCTCCCACATGCCTTTTGGCGAACACCAAATGTTTTTGCTTATTTTTTTCTTTAAGCAATGGCTTTTTTCTGGCCACTCTTCTGTAATGCCCAGCTCTGTGGAGTGTATGGCTTAAAGTGGTCCTATGGACAGATACTCCAATCTCCGCTGTGGAGCTTTGCAGCTCCTTCAGAGTTATCTTTGGTCTCTTTGTTGCCTCTCTGATTAATGCCCTCCTTGCCTGGTCTGTGAGTTTTGGTGGGCGGCCCTCTCTTGGCAGTGTTTGTTGTGGTGCCATATTATTGACATTTTTGATAATGGATTTAACCTTTCACGAGCCTCTACCCCGGGTCCGGGATCACCCCCCACCCCCCCCACACACTGATTAGCATAGCTAGCATAGCTTCACAAGTAGATAGTAGCATCTAAATATCATTAAATCACAAGTCCAAGACACCAGATGAAAGATACAGATCTTGTGAATAAACCCATCATTTCTGTTTTTTAAAATGTTTTACAGGGAAGACACAATATGTAAATCTATTAGCTAACCACGTTAGCAAAAGACACCACTTTTTTTACTCCACCAGTTTTTTACTCCATCAGTAGCTATCACAAATTCGGCCAAATAAAGATATAAATAGCCACTAACCAAGAAAAAACCTCATCAGATGACAGTCTGATAACATATTTATGGTATAGGATAGGTTTTGTTAGAAAAAAGTGCATATTTCAGGTAGAAATCACAGTTTACAATTGCACCGACCATCACAACTCGACTAGAATTACTACAGAGAGCAACGTGTATGACCAATTTACTCATCATAAAACATTTCATAAAAATAGACAAAGCATAGCAATGGAAAGACCCAGATCTTGTGATTTCAGACAATATTTCAGATTTTCTAAGCGTTTTACAGCGAAAACACAATAAATCGATAAGTTAGCATACCACATGTGCAAACGTTACCAGAGCATCGATTCAAGCCAAAGAGAGCTATAACGTAATCATCGCCAAAATATATTAATTTTTTCACTAACCTTCTCAGAATTCTTCCGATGACACTCCTGTAACATCATTTTACAACATACATATAGAGTTTGTTCGAAAATGTGCATATTTAGCCATACAAAACCGTGGTTATACAATGAAAATAGTAGCAAATCAAGCCTCAAAATGTCGGACGTCATCTTTCAGAGTGATCTAGTTTAATCGAAAGCTAATCATATACTTGACTAAAAAATACAGGGTTGACAGGAATCGAAAGACAAATTAGTTCTTAATGCAACCGCTGATTTACATTTCTAAAATTATCCTTACTGTGCAATACAGGGTTCGCCAAGTGAAGCGATAACAAACAAAATGGCGGATTATGCGTTTAAAATATTTCGACAGAACAACGATTTATCATATTAAATATTTCTTACTATGAGGTGATTTTCCATCAGATTCTTGGGCAATGTATCCTTTCTTGGGTCTAATCTTCTTTTGGTCGATAGATGTCCTCTGTCCTTCGAAATGTCCACTAACATCGACCGAGACCCCGAAACGTGCCCAAAGCTTCAAAGTGCACGACAAAGAAATTCCTCAAAATCGCACTAAACGGATATAAATTGCTATAAAACGGTTCAAATTAACTACATTATGATGTTTTTAACAACTATAACGACTAAAAACATGACCGGAGAAATATTACTGGCTAAACAACCATTTGGAAGGAGGCAAGTCCGATGTCCATCTTGCGTAAGACGCGCGAAGGGAAAGAACGGTACTTCCACGTTTTGTTGTTTTATAGTGGCTCTGATTGTGCAATCGACTCCATTCAAAGCGTGATGACGTACTGACACCCAGAGGAAGACGTAGGCAGTGTCGGTTTCTCCATAGCATTTACAGGCACCTTAAAACCGACCCCAGATCAGGGGTCAAAATTTCTGAAATCTGACTCCCTGTCAGGAAAAGTGCTGTAGAAGTAGTTCTGTACCACTCAGAGACAAAATTCCAACGGCTATAGAAACTAGAAAGTGTTTTCTATCCAATAATAACAATAATATGCATATTGTACGATCAAGAATTGAGCACGAGGCAGTTTAATTTGGAGACCAAAAAATGCTAATGCGGAACAGCACCCCCTATAGTTGCAAGAAGTTAATGGTGCTCCGTGGGATGTTCAAAGTTTAGGATATTTTTTTGTAACCCAACCCTGATCTGTACTTCTCCACAAATTTGTCCTTGACATGTTTGGAGAGCTCCTTGGTCTTCATAGTGCCGCTTGCTTGGTGGTGCCCCTTGTTTAGTGGTGTTGCAGACTCTGGGGCCTTTCAGAACAGGTGTATATATACTGAGATTATGTGACAGATCATGTGACACTTAGATTGCACACAGGTGGACTTTATTTAACTAATTATGTGACTTCTGAAGGTAATTGGTTGCACCAGATATTATTTAGGGGCTTCATAGCAAATGGGGTGAATACCTATGCACATACCACTTTTCTGTTTTTAATTTTTTATAAAAAATATATATATATTATTTTATTTTTTTCATTTCACTTCACCAATTTGGACTATTTTGTGTATGTCCATTACATGAAATCCAAATAAAAATGAATTTAAATTACAGGTTGTAATGCAACAAAATAGGAAAAATGACAAGGGGGATGAATACTTTTGCAAGGCACTGTATACACACAAGAAGTAGGTCACATGGGAGAGATGTGTTGTGCCATGAGGGGTTGCTTAGTTAGTTTTTTAAAACCAGGTTTGCTGTTCGCTTGCACTATATAAGATTGAAGCGAGTTCCATGCACTCATGACTCTGTATAATACTATACATTTCTTTGAATATGTTCTGGACCTGGGGACTGTGATAAGACCCCTGGTGCATGTCTGGTGGGGTAAGTGTGTGTGTCAGAAGTGACACAGTCTTTCTTAGCCAAGAGAGACTGGCATACATAGTATGAATATTAGACCTCTGATTACAATGAAGAGCAAGACATGCGGCTCTGTTCTGGGTCAGCTGCAGCTTAACTAGGTCTTCTTTGCAACACTTGACCATATGACTGGACAATGATCAAGATAAGATACAACTAGAGCCTGCAGGACTTGCTTTGTGGAGTGTGGTGTCAAAAAAGCAGAGCATCTCTTTATTACAGACAGACCTTTCCCTATCTTTGCAGCCATTGAATCTACAGTATATGTTTTGACCATGACAGTTTACAATGCTCTTAGTTTTAGAGATGTTCAGGACTAGTGCGGCAGGTAGCCTAGTGGTTAGAGCATTGGACTAGTAACCTAAAGGTTGCCAGATCAAATCCCCAAGCCGAAAAGGTAAAAAATAAAAATAAATACAAAATCTCTCATTCTGCCCCTTAACAAGGCAGTTATTCCACTGTTCCTAGGCTGTCATTGAAAATAAGCATTTTTTCATAACTGACTTGCTTAGTTAAATAAAGATACAATTACAAATTTAAAAAATGACTGGCCACCTATTCCAAAACAGACTGCAACTCTTTGTCAAAGGGTTTCAGTGACTTCATTAGCTGTGGTTGCTGATGCGTATATGGTTGAATCATCAGCATACATGGACAAACATGCTTTGTTTAATGCCAGTGGCAGGTCATTGGTAAAAATAGAAAAGAGTAGAGGGCCTAGAGAGCTGCCCTGCGGTACACCACACTTTACATGTTTGACATTAGAGAAGCTTCCATTAAAGAAACCCCTCTGGGTTATATTAGATAGATAGCTCTGGATCCAGAATATAGCAGAAGTTGACAAGCCATAACAGATACGTTTTCTCAACAACAGGTTTTGGTCAATAATATCAAAGGCTGCACTGAAATCTAACAGTACAGCTGCCACAATCTTATTATCGATTTCTTTCAAACAATCATCAGTCATTTGTGTCAGTGGAGGACATGTTGAGTGCCCTTCTCTATAAGCACGCTAATGAGTGGGAATTGGGGTATCTTCTCATCGTCTTCTAATTATTCTGTGTCACTTCAATCTTCTCTCAATCCTGGCTTATTATGAGATTCTAACCTTCGTAATGCTCCAGGTCTCCTGCTCCTCACTCCCAGTTTCTCCCTCTCATTCTCCTCAAATGCCTTCTGCTCTCTCTCTAGCTTACTCACTTCCTGGCCACCCCTCCCCCCCTCCTTCTACTCATACTCCCAAACCATCAAGGTCACCTTAGGCCTCCACATAGGGCGGGGGAGCCCTTCTCCGTCTGCCTTTTCTACTATCTGTCTGTCGCTCCTTCCCACAACCGTCAGTATTAAATATGGGTTGTTTCCAAATATTTACTAAATGTCTCACTGTCTCCCTGTCTGAACTCATGGATTTTAGAAAAATCACATGTCTATGGTAGTAATCTCTAAGTGTCAAACAGCTGACTCCCTAAAGGAAAATAAAACTTTGCTAGATTTCTAAACATTACTTAATAAGCCACCTTAAAATCAGTATTACAAATGACCTTAAATTCATTATCCAAATGGCCCTCCCATGAGGCTGATCAGACCACAAAGGAAAGCCATGATAGAGGTCAAAAGTCATACCACCCTTTCACAGTAGTGTTTCTTACTATATTAGACAAATGAAAGAAAAACCATCAAACATTTTCTACAAGTTGTATCCCAGGTTCCCAGAACATTCCCTTTATCTAAAGAATTCACGTGTTTAATTAAAACTCGGAAAATACAACTTCTAATATTCCATATGTGTGTGTACCCCTTTAAGATATCGTGTCTAAAGGAAAAATGGAATCTCCTCAAACCCAAAGGTTAAAAACAAACAAAGCATTTCCAGACCTTTTCAATTTAGTAGAAATATGCCTCTGTCTCACTCGCTCCCTTCAAGATTAAAGCCCCCAGAAAACATTTCCAAAGAGAGACAATGAAACACTCCTTTTCCCAGAAAAAAACACTTGGTCAGCATTCATTATACTCCCCCGATTCAGAAACCCAACCGTTGACTACAAACAAAACCTAATAATAATGATAATTCCATTGTACTCCCTCCAATCATAAGTTTTACATTTCCTCAATGGTTATATGTACTTAATTGAACATGCGCTACCCTTGGATACAATACTTTACTTCAAATCTCTGAAATTCCCCTACTACTTGACTAGTTCTGCCCAAGCTTGCTTGGCAACATTAAAACCCATTTAATCTGTCTGCAACCAGTCTCTCAAAGTGCTTGATAGGAATACCCAGCCATTAGACACACACAACTGTGATTAATGTTCACTGTCCCAGTAAAATAAAATGAACTCAACCTGCAATCCACTTTACTGACCTGACATTGTTCCACGTAATGGAAACAGATTATAATGTTAGAATACATTAACTTCCTGTTCCAATTCCCTGCTGTTACCTAAACAATCAAACCAAGAATCAATAACCAGAAACTATCACAAAGCTTTTATCCGACATCAGTCAATCCATAAGAATAAAAACACATTTCGATGGGCACAACTCTATCGCAATTATCTCTCCACTATTATTTAGAATTCATTAGATTTAGGTAACGGTCTCTTCTATGATTCAGTCATTTAAATACGACTCCATCCTCAATAGGTTATTCCCGCAGACCATTTAGGCAAGACAACGTATTACATCGAAATCGTCTTGCTATTATTTTGAAGGAATTAGTCTTTCAATTTAACCTGTTTTAATGTCCTATCTCATCGCCATTGAAACATTTTCTAGCGTCTGATCCTGTCATTTCCCCCCCCTTCTCTCTTAAGTCCCTTCCCCTTAAGGCTTCCTTTATGTTTGTCTACAATTACCCCGATAGTTACTGTCAGATGCTCTGACTCAACCTGTTCTCTCTTTTTACAGTCTCGGTGATTATGGCCTATTCTATTGCAGTGTTTACACGGTGCCTCACAATCTCTAGCAAAATGACCCGGTTTGTGACAGTTAAAGCATCTATCTCCCCCTTTCTTTTGACTGTCTCTATCCACTTTTCTCAACTTTCTCTACCTCTATCCACTTTCTCAATAAGTTTGCTAAATCCTGTCCTCCTTTCTGTGCCTCTTCCTCTCTTCCTCCCTCAGCTCCCTGAGGACCAGCATATGGGGGAGGGGGGTAACGGGACGGGCGGCCCCTGACGCGGCTGCCTCCGTTTCATTACCACCACCTCGTCATCTGGATTTTCCCTCTCCCCCTAATTTGAGTTTAGGTGAAATCTCTGTGGGAGACGTGGGAGTCCTCTCTGTCTGCTTCTGGCTACCTAATTCTTCCTCCGTAGTAGCTCCCTTTTTCTTGGCCCCCTCCGCTCTTTTTCTAGCTTCAGCCAGCCAAATACGAGCGTCTGTTGTTAATTTGTTTAGAGAGAAATAGCATTGTATTTGGTCAAACACTATTTTTCCCAACAGTTTGCTAAGAGCTGGCAGCAGGCTGATAGATCTGCTGTTAAAACCATTAAAAGGTCGCTTTACCACTCTTGGGTAACGGAATGACTATGGCTTCCCTCCAGGCCTGAGGTCAAAGACTTTCCTCTAGACTCAGATTAAAGATGTGACAGATAGGAGTGGTCATAGAGTCAGCTACCATCCTCGGTAGCTTTCCATCTAAGTTGTCAATGCCAGGAGTTTTGTCATTATTGATCGATAACAATAATTATTTTTCCACATCACCCACTCTAACTTTACAAAATTCAAACTTACAATGCTTTTCTTTCATTATTTTTTTTTAATGCATGAGCACGATGGCACACTTTTCATTGTAGGAATTTCCTTCCTAAGTTTGCTCACTTTGCTAATGAAGTAATCATTCAAATGATTAGCAACATCAAATGGTTTCGTGATGAATAAGCTATCTGATTCGATTCATTTAAAGTACTCATATTTATTCTTTATATCATTCATCTTGACTTCCTAATACAGTTTTTTAATCTTTTTGTTGAGTTTAGTCGAATCATTTCTCAGTTTGCAGTAAGTCAGACGGTCAAATGTGTAGCCAGACTTATTAGCCACTCCTTTCTTAGCCACTCCATCTCTTTCAACCATACAGTTTTCAATTCCTTATCAATCCATTAAGCCCAAACAGTTCTGAAAGTGCGCTTCTTAAGAGGTGCATGTTTATCAATTATTGGAAGAAGCAATTTCATAAATTCATCAAATGCAGCATCTGGATGCTCCTTATTAATCACATCAGACCAACAAATATTTGTAACATCATCCACATAAGAGTCACAGCAATGTCTTTGGTATTAACTCTTATACACTATTTCAGGGCCAGCTTTTGGCTTTCCTATTTATAGCCAGTGGTTCTTCCTTTAAAAGTTGCGTCGTACTGCAGCACAGCTTGCGGGCTGCCTCAGAATTCTATGGCACGTTATTTAAGTGTCAGCCATTAATGCTAGTTAGTGCTAGTTTGACCACCAGAGGGCATCTTTGATAAGAATTTGACTGTTTTTAATATTGGCTGTACTAGAGAATTACATTTTTTTTTTTGCAAATTTTAAGAAAAGCTAAGAAATGTAGCTTAATTAATTTGATTAATACTATGGTGTTTCTATTCCCAAAAATAAAATAAAAACGAAACCCTCAGGGTTTCCGTCAGGAAAATATGACGCTGTACAAAGTGACCGGTCGGGAGTAGGCTGCTAAGTGACTGCGAGTGAAGAGCAAAATAATCCTAACATTTCCACACCCTAATTGTAGTCTAACCAATACACAAACGGAGATTCAGTGAAAATAAAAATCTCATTGATTTATCAAGACCAGTCCCCATGCTTGTCTCAGAGCAGTGCGAAACGGTGTTGAAATAGTTGTAGGCTAATGCTTCAAATCCTATTATAACAATTGGATGACTTTGGGTGTTCCAGTAAGCAACAATTTGTTGCCTTCATTTGTCTATTTTATTCTAATATTTCTGTCATTCAGTGATATTTATTCCCATAGTAATTCGTTATGGATCCATCCAGATGTGGTTACAAAACAATGCATTTGGTGGACTCTGTAAGAGTCTATTGTCCTGCTGATAGCCCATCAAGGGAGGATGGCTTGTTTTGTATTCTTATTAAAAGAACTCCAGCACAGAGAAGAGAAAGGACCCTTGAATAATTAAATATGTCGATAAAATACTGTTAGACTTGGAGATTATGGACAGTGCTATTCACCTGTGTTACGCCGAACGCGAAAGCCCAGGAAAATGAGCAGATACAGTAGGCTACAATACTGTTACCTAGGCCTAATAATGCTAAAAAATAATGCTTAAATAAATTGACTGCTGGTCTTCACTGTATGCTGCACATTTTTACATTGTATTCCATTTCCGGCGAGACTATTCAAGCCATCGACTCACTGATGGTTGAAGATGCTGGCATCATGGCACAACATCAACATCGCTCTAATCACAGTCAGAAGACAGTTGAACAGTTGGATTTATGGAATGGCTCTGTAAGACATTTTCTGTATATATATATATTTATATAAATACGTACAGTGGGGAGAACAAGTATTTGATACACTGACGATTTTGCAGGTTTTCCTACTTACAAAGCATGTAGAGGTCTGTAATCTTTATCATAGGTACACTTCAACTGTGAGAGAAGGAATCTAAAACAAAAATCCAGAAAATCACATTGTATGATTTTTAAGTAATTAATTTGCATTTTATTGCATGACATAAGTATTTGATACATCAGAAAAGCAGAACTTAATATTTGGTACAGAAACCTTAGTTTGCAATTACAGAGATCATACGTTTCCTGTAGTTCTTGACCAGGTTTGCACACACTGCAGCAGGGATTTTGGCCCACTCCTCCATACAGACCTTCTCCAGATCCTTCAGGTTTCGGGGCTGTCGCTGGGCAATACGGACTTTCGGCTCCCTCCAAAGATTTTCTATTGGGTTCAGGTCTGGAGACTGGCTAGGCCACTCCAGGACCTTGAGATGCTTCTTACGGAGCCACTCCTTAGTTGCCCTGGCTGTGTGTTTCGGGTCGTTGTCATGCTGGAAGACCCAGCCACGACCCATCTTCAATGCTCTTACTGAGGGAAGGAGGTTGTTGGCCAAGATCTCGCGATACATGGCCCCATCCATCCTCCCCTCAATACGGTGCAGTCGTCCTGTCCCCTATATATTCGTCTGACAAACAAAGAACTTTGCGTCCTGCAGACCCAGGCATGGATCAAAGCTGGCAAGACATCCAATGACATCATCAAGAAATATGCTGGACCCTATGTCAGAGACTGGTTTTTCAGACCACATCATGTCTATTGTCCTGCTAATAGCCCTTGTGAAAAACAAGTGTTTGAAATCATGTTCCTTACTTTCTCCCCCTTCCACTTGCCTCTTCCATTTTTGCGGTGATGCTGCAATTAGTTATTTGTAATTTTGGTTAGAGCAGACATTTCCATATATTTGTGTTAGCTGCATGTGTGAAATAACTCCACCAGTCTGGTTTATGATATATTTTACAAAGATTTTACCGATTTTTATTTTATTTTTATCAATTAGTGTATTTGAGATTAACCACAATATTTGTTGTATTACTTGTTCTGTCTTTTCTGGTGGATTAAAATGAAATTGTAACCAACTTTCTATGGCTTGTTTAAAAAATAGATCTAATTCAATTTAGAGGATTGGAGGATTCTATATTAATATCTAAGGGGCATTTTTTGTTAGGACGAATCTGGTCTGTGATATTGATTTAGGAATGTAAAACCTTACAGAGAATATCTAAGGGACTTTTATATGTGGCACAGCTGTCGATTTTTTTTTGGTTCCTTAATGAAACTGGTATATAAAGTCAGCAAAAAAAGAAACGTCCTCTCACTGTCATCTGTGTTAATTTTCAGCAAACTTAACATGTGTAAATATTTGTATGAACATAACAAGATTCAACAACTGAGACATAAACTGAACAAGTTCCACAGACATGTGACTAACAGAAATTGAATAATGTGTCCCTGAACAAAGGGGGGGTCAAAATCAAAAGTAACAGTCAGTATCTGGTGTGGCCACCAGCTGCATTAAGTACTGCAGTGCATCTCCTCCTCATGGACTGCACCCGATTTGCCAGTTCTTGCTGTGAGATGTTACCCCACTCTTCCACCAAGGCACCTGCAAGTTCCGGACATTTCTGGGGGGAATGGCCCTAGCCCTTACCCTCTGATCCAACAGGTCCCAGACGTGCTCAATAGGATTGAGATCCGGGCTCTTTGCTGTCCATGGCAGAACACTGACATTCCTGTCTTGCAGGAAATCACGCACAGAATGAGCAGTATGGCTGGTGGCGTTGTCATGCTGGAGGGTCATGTCAGGATGAGCCTGCAGGAAGGGTACCACATGAGGGAGGAGGATGTCTTCCCTGTAACGCACAGCATTGAGATTGCCTGCAATGACAACAAGCTCAGTCCGATGATGCTGTGACACACCGCCCCAGACCATGACGGACCCTCCACCTCCAAATCGATCCCGCTCCAGAGTACAGGCCTCGGTGTAACGCTCATTCCTTCGATGATAAACGCGAATCCGACCATCACCCCGGTGAGACAAAACCGTGACTCGTCAGTGAAGAGCACTTACAACAGGCCTACAAGCCCTCAGTCCAGCCTCTCTCAGCTTATTGCGGACAGTCTGAGCACTGATGGAGGGATTGTGCATTCCTGGTGTAACTCGGGCAGTTGTTGTTGCCATCCTGTACCTGTCCCACAGGTGTGATGTTCGGGTGTACCGATCCTGTGCAGGTGTTGTTACACGTGGTCTGCCACTGCGAGGACGATCAGCTGTCCGTCCTGTCTCCCTGTACCGCTGTCTTAGGCGTCTCACAGTATGGACATGGCAATTTCTTGCCCTGGCCACATCTGCAGTCCTCATGCCTCCTTGCAGCTTGCCTAAGGCAAGTTCATGCAGATGAGCAGGGACCCTGGGCATCTTTCTTTTGGTGTTTTTCAGAGTCAGTAGTCAGTAGAAAGGCCTCTTTAGTGTCCTAAGTTTTCATAACTGTGACCTTAATTGCCTACCGTCTGTAAGCTGTTAGTGTGACAATACAGAGGCGGATGCAAGATGCAAGCAACGATGGTTTAATGAATACAGTTTACAGCAGCAACAGGACAGACAGACTGTACTCAGACGGAATCCGACCCAGGGACTAGGGCGCATCTTCCGATGATAGCGTGCTGAGAAATCCAGGGGAGTGTGTCCGGATGGGTAGGAAGGAGCACAGAAGATAATCCACACAAGGGCGGCGAGAGAATGAGCACGGATACACGACACAACCTCAGGGAAGTAACAACGATCTGACAACAAGAAACACTGGTTACAGAACATATAAAGGGAAGATAAGTGATTCCAGCTGGCGCAGACAATCAGGCCGAGATTGGGAACCACGCCCACACAAACACGGGAGAGAGAGAGAGAGAGAGAGAAAAAAAGAGAAAGAGAAAGAGAGAGGGAGGCAGTGGATTCATGAACCGTGACAGTTAGTGTCTTAACGACCGTTCCACAGGTGCATGTTCATTAATTGTTTATGGTTCATTGAACAAGCATGGGAGACAGTGTTTAAACCCTTTACAATGAAGATCTGTGTAGTTATTTGGATTTTTACGAATTATCTTTGAAAGACAGAGTCCTAAAAAGTAGGCCTGTAGGCCTCATTGACCTGAGCTCATACAACTTGTTTTTGAGTTTAAAAAAAGCATAATGTATGGATTATTTTGACTATAACAAATACTCAGATAAAACATATTGTGCTATTTATCACAGACTACTTTGTGTCAAAGTTTAACAAGGACTCTCTCCTCCTCACCAATGTCATGATCAAAGATATGATCAAGAGCCTCACATACAGTACATCGTTTGGTCATTGTGCTGCCACAGAATGAATTGTGAGCAAGGTCTCAAAAAAGCTTTATATATATATTATTGAAACAATGTTGCGATTGTTTGTGAGAATGCCAACAGGTGTGGTTCCCGTGGGGGAAAGATTCTATTGGAGAAAGGTTCCCGTGGGGGTTGCCATGGAAGCCAAGAAGGGGAGTGAGGTGTGTGCGTGTGTGTGCTCAAACACACATGCATGTGGGGGTCTGGGAGAGGAAGTGTGTCCATCTGATGAATGGGCATGTGCCTGAATTTTCATTTCTAATGACTGGTCAATTTTTACCGGGAACATCACATGTGTACAAAAGTTAAATAAAACACCCAAAATGTTATGAAAATGCCCTGTGTGGACAAAGTCATCGAACCTTATGACAATCAGATTAAATTCACAAAATCTTTCAGAGAGAAAGCTTGTAAATCGGTCCAATTCGACCGGAACACAGCAGGAGGGATAAAAGGCTAATTGATCATTAGAAAACCCTTTTTTGCAATTATGTTAGCACAGCTGAAAACTGTTTTTCTGATTAAAGAAGCAATAAAATTGGCCTTCTTTAGACTCGTTGAGTATCTGGAGCATCAGCATTTTTGGGTTCGATTACGGGCTCAAAATGGCCAGAAACAAATACCTTTCTTCTGCAACTTGTCAGTCTATTCTTGTTCAGAGAAATGAAAGTTATTCCATGCGAGAAATTGCCAAGAAACTGAAGATCTCGTACAAAGCTGTGTACTATTGCCTTCACAGAACAGCGCAAACTGGCTCTAACCAGAATAGAAAGAGGAGTGGGAGGCCCCGGTGCACAACTGAGCAAGAGGACAAGTACATTAGAGTGTCTAGTTTGAGAAACAGACGCCTCACAAGTCCTCAACTGGCTGCAAAACCCCAGTCTCAAAGTCAACAGTGAAGAGGCGACTCCGGGATGCTGACCTTCTAGGCAGAGTTACAAAGAAAAAGCCAAATCTCAGACTGGCCAATAAAAATAAGATTAAGATGGGTAAAAGAACACAGACACTGAACAGAGGAACTCTGCCTAGAAGGACTCGTCCATAGAATATGTGTGCAGTGCCCTCTGCGGTTTGTGTCTCGTGTTAAATGTATATCTATTCAGGAACAGAGAAGGGATCTTGGTTGTGTGATATACACTGAGTATACTAAACATTAGGAACACCTTCCTAATATTGAGTTGTCCCCCCCCCTTTTACCTTCAGAACAGCCTCAATTCATCAGGGCATGGACTCCACAAGGTGTCAAAAGCGTTCCACAGGGATGCTAGTCCATGTTGACTCCAATGCTTCTCACAGTTGCGTCAAGTTGCCTGGACCATTCTTGATACACAGGAAACTGTTGAGCGTGAAAAACCCGGCAGTGTTCTTGACACAAACCGGTGTGCCTGGCACCGACTACAATACCCCGTTCAAAGGTACTTAAATATTTTGTATACACACAACCCCCAAGCCTGAGTAATTCACACACGCGTGCACTTGTAACATCCTTTAGCATCACACCTCTGTATCAGCCTCTCCGCTTTTAGCTGCTTTGTTTTCAGTGACATTGCAGCCATCCCCTCCCTGTACTTTGTGAAGTGCGTTTGTGTGCATATGCGTGTGTTTGTGTGTGTGTGTGTGTGTGTGTGTGTGCCCCCCCAGGAAAACGGAGTCCAGCAACCTCCAAACATTCACCATGCGTTGGAAGGCGAAACACGCTAAAATTCCCTCACCAAGAAGTAAAATGACACACAAATATGTCACATGACACAAGTCTGTCACACAAGTGTGTGGTCTGGCCACCTTTGATATTGACATTATTGACACCGAAACCTATTTGTTCGCTACACTAGCATTTGGCATGCATTCCAACTAGTATGCAAGTATGTGTGAAAGTATTTATGACTTGCTATACACTATTATTGGGAACCCCACAGCAATGTTGTACTTTGTATGCAAAAGGAGTTGCCAACTGAACCAAAATGCTCTTTGTTTGTAACAATGGTCTAGACCGACGTTCAGGGATAATCTGGGGTTACGTTTCCTCTAGGTACAGATCTAGGATCAGCTTTCTCTGTTCCAATCCTAACCATGTGGGGAAAATGCTAAACTGATGCAAGATCAGTGTCTATGGGCCACTTCAACCTTCATTCATTTCCAGATGAGACAAAACCTGGGGGAGCCAGTCAGACGATATATCTTGTGACAGTTTGCAGACTGGACCTCGCTGTACAAATGTTTGGAGTATTAGAATAATTGATTATGCTTATGTTACATTAATAGAAAGGGAGGGGTTATAAGACCCCTCCCTCTTTACATGTATAGGGTCATAGACTACAGATTAACAATACAAATTCATTGTAGAGGTTTAGTATTCCACAATTGTTTTTATTTCTCTCTATTTCATTATGAAGAGGCCCCTCTGAGTAATGTGTGACTGTGAAGAAGGAGCTCTGCAGGGGAGTGGAGGAGATAAGGCTAGTCAAACATTCCACAAGAAATCAGCTTTGGGGAGTGGACGTTTACTGCTAAGTTTAAGATAACACTAAAAGCCATTGTTTATATAGGGTTTTGGTCTCAGGAGTAAAAAGGTAATGACTAGTTAGTGACATCACTAAGGCGGGACTTCGGTTTAATAAAACAACTTGAGACCTTTTGTTTGATGCAGAACTTACTCGGAAACATGCGTGCTATGTTCCTGTTTGTCAACTTCTGTATGCAATTGCATTAATAAAGGTTTTTGAATGATTTAATTAAAGATATTGTCATAATGCTAATTTCACCAATGAACCAATGATTGACAAAGAAGGACGTAAGGAACGAACCCTAACAGTATCAGAAAATGATTCAATATTTCTTAATGTCTCATTATGTTCCATTATAAATGATTTGGCCATCAGCAGTCGGGTGAGTATGGTGAGTGACCTCTTTGCTTATCCCAGCCCTTCTGAGGCCCCCTGACCCCCCACACTCTCTTGCTGCCTCTCTCTCTCCCTCCACTTTCTCTCATTGTCTCTCCCTCCCTTGACTCTCTCTATTTTTTTCTCTCTCTCCACTGAGCAGTGAGATTTTAATCATCATCATCAAATCATTTATCATCATTTAATTCACTTGGTATTACAGTTAAAAAAAATATATATATATATATTTTTTTACAATCGCTAGGACCCATTTCTCAATATTTAGGTCACTTTTTCAAAACCCTCCTAACCAACTTTCAGCTTGGCACAGCAGTTCATTTCACATCCAAAATGCAGTAAAATTACCAAAACACTTCACACGTCTCAAATCAACTCATTCTTCCTTAGCTCTAGAAAAGGTGGTCACCCAACAAGCACACTTTGTCACTCATAAAACAATGACCTAAAAACACTAACAACAGGTAGCGTTACACAATGTTCTCTTTTGTAAAAAATCTTTACATAACAAGAATGACACCTCTCTACTGTTTAGAATTCACTGCAATATACAGTTGAAGTCAGAAGTTTACATTCACCTTAGCCAAATACATTTAAACTCAGTTTTTCACAATTCCTGACATTTAATCCAAGTAAAAATTCCCTGTCTCAGGTCAGTTAGGATCACCAGTTTATTTTAAGAATGTGAAATGTCAGAATAATAGTAGAGAGAATTATTTATTTCAGCTTTTATTTCTTTCATCACATCCCCAGTGGGTCAGAAGTTCACATACACTCAATTAGTATTTGGTAGCATTGCCTTTAAATTGTTTAACTTGGGTGAAACGTTTCGGGTAGCCTTCCACCTGCTTCCCACAATAAGTTGGGTGAAATTTGTCCCATTCCTCCTGACAGAGCTGGTGTAACTGAGTCAGGTTTGTAGGCCTCCTTGTCGCACACGCTTTTTCAGCTCTACCCACAATCTTTCTATGGGAATGAGGTCAGGGCTTTGTGATGGCCACTCCAATACCTTGACTTTGTTGTCCTTAAGCCATTGTGCCACAACTTTGGAAGTATGCTTGGGGTCATTGTCCATTTGGAAGACCCATTTGCGACCAAGCTTTAACTTCATGACTGATGTCTTGAGATGTTGCTTCAATATATCCACATAATTTTCATCTCTCATGATGCCATCTATTTTGTGAAGTGCACCAGTCCCTCCTGCACCAAAGCACCCCCACAACATGATGCTGCCAGCCCCGTGCTTCACGGTTGGGATGATGTTCTTCGGCTTGCAAGCCTCCCCCTTTTTCCTCCAAACATAACGATGGTCATTATGGCCAAACAGTTAAATTTTGTTTCATCAGACCAGAGGACATTTCTCCAAAAAGTATGATATGTGTCCCCATGTGCAGTTGCAAACCGTAGTCTGGCTTTTTATGGCAGTTTTGGAGCAGGGGCTTCTTCCTTGTTGAGTGGCCTTTCAGGTTATGTCCATATAGGACTCGTTTTACTGTGGATATAGTTCCTTTTGTACCTGTTTCCTCCAGCATCTTCACAAGGTCCTTTACTGTTGTTCTGGGATTGTTTTTCACTTTTCGCACCAAAGTACGTTCATCTCTAGGAGACCGAACGCGTCTCCTTCCTGAGCGGTATGGCGGTTGCGGGGTCCCATTGTGTTTAAACTTGCGTACTATTGCCTGTACAGATGAACGTGGTACCTTTAGGCGTTTGGAAATTGCTCCCAAGGATGAACCAGACTTGTGGAGGTCTACAATTTTTTTGTCTGAGGTCTTGGCTGTTTTATTTTGATTTTCCCATGATGTCAAGCAAAGAGGCACTGAGTTGGAAGGTAGGCCTTGAAATAAATACACAGGTACACCTCCAATTGACTCAAAAAATGTAATGTAGACTATCAGAAGCTTCTAAAGCCATGACATAATTTTCTGGAATTTTCCAAGCTGTTTAAAGGCACGTCAACTTAGTGTATGTAAACTTCTGACCCACTGGAATTGTGATACAGTGAAATAATCTGTCTGTAAACAATTGTTGGAAAAATTACTTGTGTCATGCACAAAGTAGATGTCGTAACCGACTTGCCAAAACTATAGTTTGTTAACAAGACATTTTTGGAGTGGTTGAAAAACGAGTTTTAATGACTCCAACCTAAGTGTATGTAAACTTCTGACTTCAACTGTATGTTGCAGGTATGAATCAGAAATGATGCAATATGCTTTGTGTCCTTTTTTGGCATTGAGTGATTCCAAAATACAATAATTTGTATTTACACCATCTACCGATACAGATACAGTAGCAATACTAGTCAACCCTGTCTTCTGCATTTGGCCACAAGTTCTCATCCACATCACATCTTATGTCATCTTGGGCAATACACCTAGGAAATAATATTTTGGCATGCCTGGTCCATCCCTGGCAATCTTCTGCAGATATGTCCAGGCATCCAGCATTCATTGCGTCCAGGAGGGACATTTGATCATGTGGATGGTGGTCATAAACCTTCCACCTCCATGAGGAAAATAATTCCTCTGTGGGGTCGAGGAATGGAGAGTAAGGTGGGAGGAAAGGTGACACCAACCTGGGATGGGGTGAAAACCGCTCTGTGACTGCACGGGAGTGGTGAAAGGCCACATTGTCTCATACAATTACAAATGTTGGCCGATTTCGCCTCACTGCAACCCTTTCCTCACCTGGCACAACCCTTCCAAAGAGGTCATCCAGGAATGAGACGCTTGTGTTGTGTGGCCCAATTAGCCGTTTGTGTAACAGCAATCCATTAGAGGATATTGCTGCACACATTGTGATGTTGGCACCCCTCTGGCCCTGCACATCCACTGTGGCTCTTTTTCCACATTTCTTCTCCGCCGCTGTGTTTTGGCCAAGTTGAAAGTAACCTCATCCACATACTGTAGATGAATGTATCGGGTGTTTGCCTGGCTTCAATCTCCATGACTCTCTAAGGCAACATAAGAGTTAGGCTATTATGGTAGTTTACATTATACCTAAAAACATGCCATTATGTGCCTCTGCCCTGTTTGGTTTTGTTCAAAACCAGTTCTGTATTTTATAGTCATCTTAACTGGAAATATGGGTTCCTAAGTTGCTTGACTCGTTCAGAGTTCCTCTCAAAGGGGACAGTGTACAACTGACTTGATGTTGTTTCAGGACTCTAGAAATAGTTGTTATGCTTACATTGTGAATATCTTCAAATGTAATGTTGTCTGCCAACACTCTGTCCCGAATCTCTGTGAGTTTTATGCCATTGTTTCTGATGATCATATCAACAATTTCAGTTTCCTGCACAGCAGTGAAAATCCTCCCTTTACCGCCTGTGGGAGGTAATTGTTGGGTCCTAAGCAGAAATACAAAAACAATGACACACAAGTGGGTTTGGAGGCTTTGCTCAACTTACTTCTGTAATGTGCAGTTCAGTCAGATGCCCTTGCAGAATGCACATCTTACCTTGTTGTTTTGCCGGAAATATGTAACAGTAGATGATACTGTTGAGCGTTGCAGATTTGGCTGTACTCTCAGACCAGCCTCTATCATTGATAGACCATGATTTATTACAGGATCAATTATAGCGGCCCTAATCTCATCTGAGACTACAGCTCTTGATCTTCGTCTCAGTCTTCTTCCACCACGCATACATACTCCTCTCCCTTTCCCTCTTGCAGCCAGTCTTCTTCCTCTGTCAGCCACTTCTCTATTTCTGGCTGGGTCCATGTTTACATCACAGTACAGCATTATTCCTAAAATGTCCCCTTTAATATAGATGGTAATGACATAGAAAGACTAACACCTGGGTAGGTGTTCAGCTACAATGGGAATCAGCTGTGGTTGGTCTAACTATTTTGATAGTATTTAATTTTTTAGATTTGGAATATATTTCAATGCGGTATTACTGTAGAAATGTAGCAAATTGCTGTCTTATTCAATTTTGTGTTATGTTAGGTTTTGAATTTAAGTTTAACAGTTTTGAAAAGAGTATGTAAACATGTGCAAATAGGACTGTAGGTACATAGAGTTTTGGTGGTAGTTGTGTCTGAGTGAGAAAATAATTGATCAAATTTGAAAGTTGTAGTCATTGAACGCATTTTGTGCCAAAGCAATGAAGAATGATCCACAGTTTCACCCCAAATAGATTGCTGTTGTGCTCACTGTGTGAAGAGTTTTGAAAAAGTGACCTAAGTATTGAGAAATGGGTCCTAGCGATTGTAAAAAAACTGTTAAGGTAAGCGTTATGTTCCAATACAACAGCCTATAATTTTGACTTGCTTCTTGGGACTGGTTGGAACATCTAGTCACTCCAACCAATGTTACTTACAATGCTCTCCTTTGTGCTATTGTACAGCGAGGTAAGTTGGAACCGTTGATGGCCAAATAGTTATTCCAGTGTCATGGCAATTATAATGTCATGACAATACAACAACATATCCAGAGAAAACAATAAAATTGACAAATTAACCTAGAGTCGATGTCCGCGCCCCCACAAAAATCGAATTAGGTTAATAAAAAAAGACTCATAAAAATCTGTTAGTTTAAGCTTGAGATATCTGGTGCTTTGGATGCGTCTCAATCCACCAACGTCGCACTTCCACAATTTAGCAGGCACTCTTATCCAGAGCGACATACAGTAAGTAGTGAGTGCATACAGTTTCACACTGGTACCCTTTGGGAATCAAACCCACAACCCTGGCGTTGCAACGCCATGCTCTACTAATGCTCTGCCATGTTCTACCAGCTGAGCCACACAGGACCATCTGTGGTGAATGGCGACAGAGCTAGAGCGGTGTTTGTCAGACCATAAGACATCCAGAAAATCGGTCTTCTCAAAAAATCGTCTGTAGCGTCTGAATGGTTTGGCCCCTCTATGGAATGATGAGACTCTCGCAAAGACGATGGTGTTCTCAGTTTTGCTCTACGACCCCCACAAGCGTCTGAATTCGATACAGCTGATCTGCCAACTTCTGTCTGTAGTGTCCGAACAGTTTGGGCTACACACTAATAACCCCGTTGTGGAATGGTGAGACTCTCACGAACACTTACATGTCAGTTGTTTTGCTCTAGTACAGCCACAGGCCTCACAAGACTCGTCTGAAGGTCACCCGGTACCAGTTGATTTTTTAAAATGGAATAAGAATAAGTGGTTCAATACATGTATTTTTTAAATAAATATATTTCCTGATCTTTCTTATAGCTCTCGGATATAGGACATACACTTCAGAACAAACTTCCTTTAGATTTTTTTTGGGGGGGAGGACTATCGGTCGTTCCATGTAGTGAATCTGTTTGTCACATATGCTCTCTCTGGCGGTCTAGGTCGCCATTCTCCCGCGCCTCATCCGGATTGACAGGTTCCAGCGCCTCAGCAGAGGTGACCGGTCCGTTACTGTTTCTGTTTCAGTTTCATGTCTGTGCGTTGTTTGTGTTGCTTGTTTTGTATTATGTTTCGTTCATTTATTAAGTTATTCACTCCCTTACCTTGCTTCCCGACTCCCAGCGCACACGTTACACTGTTATTCAATAAGCAGTAAGGCTGAATAAAATGTTTCATCAAATACATTTGTAGTATAGTTTTTTGGTACTTCAAGGGGTCTTAAAATTTTAAATCAAATAACAAAATTATCCTTGGTATGACCGTATGAAAACAATTCCATATAGCTTAGTACAGTGGTCACCAACCGGTCCAAGGCATTTCTAGTCGATCCCAAACATTTATGTAAAAAACCCAACGATAAAGCCTTGTGTTCCTATTTTTTAAATTAGTTTCGGGCTGTTGGTGGTAGGTGCAGCCAATTCAATTCAGCTGCCCTGCGCACCGGGTAGGCAAACTGTTGCCATTTCATGTGTCTGAAGGTACAAACTCTGCCTTCCAGGTGGGCCTGGAGAGAAAATCAAGCAACCGCTGGACAATCAGATTGCTCAGATGACCGAGTCTGCAGTAACATAGCATAAAAGAAAGCTACGGCAAAATTGATACTGTGAGATTTCAAAACGTTTAAAACCATGACTAGAGAGAGACTGTCAACGAATACAGCAAAGAGCTGCTGTTTTTATGAGTGAGTTCATATTTAAGTTCTTACTCAGCACTGTTCAAACTTTGTATTCAACACTTTTATAAGCCATACAATGCGCGTTCTTCCCATTTCCACTCAGCGCTACAACAAGCAGTGCAGCAGTAATGAATGAGTAGGTAAGTGTAGCTATAGGCTTGCGTTGTTGTTATTATTAGCGGCTTGGGTCTTTTTCAATATCAAGGAATATTTCACTTTCTCTGTTCATAGGAGTAACAACATGAATTTGTGCATGAGGCAGAAATAATGCGGTGCGACTCGAGTTTCGCCATCAGCTGGTCTGCTGCTCTCAACCAGTCTGCTGCTCGCTCCCTCCCTCCGCTGAAACTGACCATCAGATGCAGGCATCATCATCCCAGTCAAATATAAAACAAGTTATTTAAATGTATGCTCACTCAGCTGTGCCTCACAAGTAATATAACTCTGGATCTATTACCGGTGTGATTAAATAAAAATGATCACACCGGTAAAAAAATGTCCCGAACAATACGTTGGCAGGTAAATTCAAGCAAAGCCAGTATGCGGTGATAATGTATTGGGCCATTAGCTTACTGCACAAACCTCATTGCTACAGTACTCTTTTTAAATGGTTAAATGTTGCATAGTCTTACATTTTTTAAAGTCATGTTAATAGAAAATCAGAGCGGTAGATCTCGGCATGCATTTTGACTCCGAAAGTGATCTCGACTCAGAAAAGGTTGGTGACCACTGGCTTAGTAGAACCCCACTCCCCCTCGGTTTAAACTGTAACGCGTTAACCATTCATATACATTCTCATTTCGGTCACTGTTAGCCCATTACCTCTTCCTCTTTAGAAGAATTGTATTTGAGGGGTTATGTTCTTTCCTGTCTCAGTTGTCCAGCTCTATATTTCCAGTGTCAATGCATGCAGAGCTGAGTGCTTGAATCCATTGTCTGTGTGAAGGCCTAAACCTGCAGTCTAAATCAACCTTGTTGCATTATCCATTCTGGTAATATTTTTTGCAGCTTTCCAGCTTTGGCTATTTTCGTCGGGCAGACTTGTGCGTCACAAGCCCCGGAACAGTAATGTGATTTTCGAGATGATCCAAATCAATATATGTGTATTAATAAAGGTGTTTGCGACTCTCCCGGGTGGCGCAGTGGTCTAGAGCACTGCATCGCAGTGCTATGCTGCGCCACCAGAGTCTGGGTTCGCGCCCAGGCTCTGTCGCAGCCGGCCGCGACCGGGAGGTCCGTGGGGCGACGCACAATTGGCTTAGCGTCGTCCGGGTTAGGGAGGGTTTGGCCGGTAGGGATATCCTTGTCTCATCGCGCTCCAGCGACTCCTGTGGCGGGCCGGGCGCAGTGCGCGCTAACTGAGGGGTGCGGGTGCACGGTGTTTCCTCCGACACATTGGTGCGGCTGGCTTCCGGGTTGGAGGCGCGCTGTGTTAAGAAGCAGTGCGGCTTGGTTGGGTTGTGCTTCGGAGGACGCATGACTTTCGACCTTCGTCTCTCCCGAGCCCGTACGGGAGTTGTAGCGATGAGACAAGATAGTAATTACTAGCGATTGGATACCACGAAAATTGGGGAGAAAAGGGGATAAAATTTAAAAAAATAAAATAAAAAAATAAAAAAAAATAAAGGTGTTTGCATTTTAAAAGCCTCTCACAGCCACCTCCTCCCCCACTCTCTGCTCTCCCATCTCTCCATCCCTCCTTTCTTTTTTTCCCCCCATAATAGCATCCCAGTAGGGGAAGGAATCAACTGACACCATTCGTCTTTCATACCAATATCAATGATACCTGATACGTTTTTCATAGACATCTTCCCCCCTCCTGATGATATCTGTGCGACAGTGACAGAGAGGGATGAGGGCCTAAAAGAGCCATGCAAGTGGCTGTGAATGGGGTTTGAAAAGTGATCCGTCTGCCTCGTCCTTGCCTACAATTTCCATGACAGTGCCTGGGTCATGTTCATTAATGCACTCAATGGGTAAAACTTTACGAAATTTTGTAATGAAAGTGAATGTTTTCTATTGGACAAGTACAGGTGGTCCCTGCATGTTTCAGAACTGTTTGCTTTCACCTAGTGCCCAATGAACACAGCCCAGGCTTTGGCCATGTCTGACACACACCTAACCATTCCACAAGTAAATACTACTGTCAGGTATGAAGGTAAGACCCAGATGCAAGATGGTTTAATTATCCAACAGGGGCAGGCAATAGACAGGTCAAGGCGGGCAGGGGTCAGTAAACCAGAGGTGGAGCAACGGTACCGGACGGCAGGCAGGCTCAGGGTAGGCAGAGGTCAATAATCCAGAGGTGGGGCAAAGGCACAGGTCGGCAGGCAGGGTCAGAGTCAGGGGCAGGCAGAGTGGTCAGGCAGGCGGGCTCAGTCAGGACAGGCAAGGGTAAAAACCAGGAGGGAGAGAAAAAGAGAGACTGGAAAAGGCAGGAGCTTAGACACAAAAACGCTGGTTGACTTGACAAACGAGACGAACTGGCAACAGACAAACAGAGAACACCGGTATAAATACACAGGGGATAATGGGGAAGATGGGTGACACCCGTAGGGGGGTGGAGACAATCACAAAGACAGGTGAAACAGATCAGGGTGTGACACTACTATGTCATGGCCGACTTAGATCTTTGGAAAATGTATGTTTTCCAACCACCGTTAAAGTTTTGGAACTTTCTTTACACATAAAGACAGTATAATGAATCCTGACCGGGGATCAAAATGAGTTCAAAAACAATTACCACCCAATCTTTCATGACTAATACAGCCGGTTTGATAGTTAACTAGTTAAACCAACTCAAGTGATTAAACATAGTGTTTAATTAAACATGTCTTCTTTTAAAAGTGCTGCTAGAAGTTGCACAGAACGGCAAAGTTACATCAAATGAATGATGAGTCATTGTCATCCCGCAGTGAACGCCAATCTGGCGGCCATTTTGACCTTCATCATAGCAGGAGATGAAGGAACATGAAGCACAAAAACACACAAGCGTAATAAGGGGCTCCTGCTATCGCTATTCACCCACCATCATTACCTTCGAGAGCTTAGGATCAAACCCCCCCCCTTCATCCACGCCGCTGTAGATAAGAAATAATTATTAGTATTACTGCCATCGTTAAGCAGTGGCTCCTTATCTAAGCCGGTTTATATAAAAAATGATTTTGAAGGTTTCATGTATTCGCCTAGGATGATAGAGGCGTATGTGATGTGAAAGGAGAAGGGAGGAAGGAATAAGGTGATTTTAGACCTGGGGAATTTGACTCTGGAAGCTTTTCTCACCACTCCGTCTGGGCCGAATGGGTCACTCCTTAGCCGCCATTAAAAAAGAGGAGAGGAGGAGATGTCGCTATCAACCACTCACACATGTAACAGGAGAACATAGACTTCATGAATCACTTGATATAAATTACTAGTGAGGATGGATCATCTGGAAACCCTCCAGATATTGGAAGAGAGTAAAGCGACGTGTGTCTGCCGCTGGTGACGAACTTCATCCTCTGGAGATCCATAGAAGAGATAATACAGTAGACGGCACACGTCAAACGTGTGATTTATGACCCTATTTTATGGGTCACGTGTGTATGCCCATATATGGACATCCTGCAGGACATCCTGTCCGGAAGTTCTCACGCTCTCTAGGGAGTGCCCATACATGTACATCCTGTCAGGAAGTTCTCACGCTTTAGAGTGAGTGTTTATTTAACCAGATAGTGCATCTGTTCCTTTATTTCAAAGCTGTCATGATGATTGAAGTGTAGGGATCTCGTTGAACTGGGGAATGTGTTTGAACATTTCGAAGAGCATGGACCCCCTGTTGTAGGGAAGTTAGGGCTGTTGTCTATGAAACAGGAATGTCTGGGGTTATTGGGGCAGCCGCATTATAAGTAAGAGCTGAACACTACAAGCGATCTCGATAAACCACTTAAGAAATTAAAATAAACCAGAACATTAAATAACAAATTAAACATGTCTCCTAGGCCAATTGTAGGTGAACTTTGTGCCTCGTGTCAAGAACACAATGACAAAAACATTGAAGACATTCTGCGTGATGCCCCTGATTGTTTTAATGGAGTGCTGGATATGAGTGACGGACATATGGGTTACATTTTCCAACCGGAGGATTCAACTGTGAAGATTTTCACAAACAGCGGCCACAGCGCCCTTTATCAAACAAAACCCGGGAGTTTTTCTCCTGCATGAGAGAATGGCTTAAGATATGGCTGGCGCTATGCCAGATCGAACACGCCCTGAGTGCAACCCTGCCCGGGTACACGCTGGAAGAGGAAGTCTGCGGGTGAGATGATTTGAAAGCCATAAGAATCTCTTCAGTGGCGTATAGTCCAGACTCCAAAGTGACAATTTTAGCATGTGCCCAATTCAATAGTTCCAATGCTACAAAATTGGTTAGTTCATCTGTATTTTTGAACTATTTTGTGCCTGTCTTTAGCTTTAATAAGTGGAGCGATTATCATATATTCCTGGCCATGATGAAACAGCTGGACAATCTTTTCCAACATTGTGAACAATTACGCCGCTGGGCGCTTCTATCCTTAAGACAAACCCAGGGTCTAAAGGCAAGACATTTGATCTATCCAGGTAAAGAAAACATACTGAACATCGTGCAGAGAAGAGACAGTGTGCTGGACATCGTGCAGGGAAGAGACACGTTCGGGAAGATGGGGAATTAGACACTGACGGGTGTCTGGGTTAAACTTGTTTGGTATAGGGGGCAGCATTTTCACTTTTGGATGAATTGCGTGCCCAGAGTGAACTGCCTCCTACTCAGCCCCAGATGCTAATATATGCATATTATTATTAGTATTGGATAGAAAACACTCTGAAGTTTCTAAAACTATTTGAATCATGTCTGTGAGTATAAAATAACTCATATGGCAGGCAAAAACCTGAGAAAAAATCCAAACAGGAAGTGGAAAATCTGAGGTTTGTAGTTTTTGAACTCCCCCCTATCGAATACACTTTGTCGGAGGCTCTGGACTGGGGATCGTCGCCGGAGACCCCGGGCTGGGGACCGTCTCAGGAGACCCCGGGCTGGGCACTGTCGTTGGAGGTTCCGGACTGTGGCCCGTCGTTGGAGGTTCCGGACTGTGGCCCGTCGTTGGAGGTTCCGGACTGTGAAACGTCGCCGGAAGCTCTGGACTGGGTACTGTCGCCGGAAGCTCTGGACTGGGTACTGTCGCCGGAAGCTCTGGACTGGGTACTGTCGCCAGAAGCTCTGGACTATGGAAGCGCACTGGACGCCTGATGCGTGGTGCCAGAACTGGTGGTACCGGGCTGAGGACACGCACCTCAGGGCGAGTGCGGGGAAGAGGCACAGGCCGTACTGGACTGTGGAGGCGCACTGGAGGCCTGTTGCATGGTGCCGGTATTGGTGTTACCGGGCTGGGGACACGCACCTCAGGGCGAGTGCGGGGAGGAGGCACAGGACTTACTGGACTCTGGAAGCGCACTGGAGGCCTGGTGCGTGGTTCCGGAACTGGTGGTACCGGGCTAGGGACACGCACCTCAGGGCGAGTGCGGGAAGGAGGCACAGGATACACTGGGCCGTGGAGACGCATTGGAGATCCTTAACGTAGAGCTGGCTCAATACGTCCTTGCTGGATGCCCATTCTAGCCCGGCAAATGCGAGGAGCTGGAATAGAGGGCACCGGGCTAAGAATGCGAACTGGAGACACCGTGCGCATCTCTGCATAACACGGTGCCTGACCAGTTACACGCTCCCCACAGTAAGCACGAGGAGTTGGCTCAGGTCTCCAACCTGACTCAGCCAATCTCCTCGTGTGCCCCCCCAATTTTATTTTATTTTATTGGGGCTGCCTCTCAGGCTTCCGTGCTAAACGTGTCCCCTCATATCTTCGCTGTTTCTACCTGCTTTCATGGCAGAGTCCTGTCCCCTGTCATTACCTCCTGGAGGTCAGGTCAGGGCGTGACAGAAGTTTACATACACTCAATTAGTATTTGGTAGCATTGCCTCTTCATTTTTTAACTCGGGTTAAACTTTTCGGGTAGCCTTCCAAAAGCTTCCCACAATAAGTTGGGTGAATTTTGGCCCATTCCTACTGACAGAGTTGGTGTAACTGAGTCAGGTTTGTAGGCCTCCTTGCTCGCACACGCTTTTTCAGTTCTGCCCACAAATGTTCTATAGAATTGAGGTCAGGGCTTTGTGATGGCCACTCCAACACCTTGACTTTGTTGTCCTTAACTTCTCTTCTCTCGCATTCGGAATTTTGGATGAAATGCATGCCCAAATTAAAGTGCCTGTTTCTCGGGCCCAGAAAATATGATATGCATATAACTGGTAGATTTGGATAGAAAACACTCTAAAGTTTCCAAAACTGTTAGAATAGTGTCTGTGAGTATAACAGAACTGATTTGGCAGGCAAAAAGCTGAGACAAATCCATCCAGGAAGTAGTTTTCCTTTTGGTTTTGTAGTTTTCTATTCAATGCCATTACAATATCCATTGACTTAGGACTCAAATTGCAGTTTCTATGCCTTCCACTAGATGTCAACAGTCTTTACAAATTGTTTCAGGCTTGTATTCTGAAAAATTAGGAAGTAAGAGCAGTCTGAATGAGTAGACCCTAAAGTGTCACAGAGCTTTTTCATGTGCGAGACCGAGAGAGTGCCTTTCTTGTTTACATTTTATATTGATGACGTTATTGTCCGGTTGAAATATTATCGATTATTTAGGCTAAAAACAACCTGAGGTTTGAATATAAACATCGTTTGACATGTTTCTATGAACTTTACAGATACAATTTGGATTTTTTTGTCTTCCTGTTTTGACTGCGTTTGAGCCTGTGGATTACTGAAGAAAACGCGCGAACAAAACAGAGGTTTTTGGGTATAAAGAGACTTTATCGAACAAAAGGAACATTTATTGAGTAAATGAATATCTGCTGAGTGCAACCATATGAAGATCATCAAAGGTAAGGGATTAATTGTATCTCTATTTCTAAGTTGTGTAACTGTTCTATCTGGCTGGCTACTGTTTGTAATGATTTGTCTAGTGGGCTATGTTCTCATAATCATAAGGTATGCTTTCGCCATAAAGCATTTTTTAAATCTGACACCGTGGTTGAATTTACAAGAAGTTAATATTTAAACCTATGTAAAATATGTTTTGTTTTCTGAATTTTTATAATGAGTATTTTTGTATTTGAATTTGGCGCCCAGCAGTTTCACTGGCTGTTGAAGAGGTGGGACGCTACCGTCTCACGTGCCCAAGAGAGGTTAAGCCTTTTTGCCACAACTTTGGAAGTATGCTTGGGGCCATTGTCCAGTTGGAAGACCCATTTGCAACCAAGCTTTAACTTCCTGACTGATGTCTTGATGTTGCTTCAATATAGCCACATAATTTTCCTACCTCATGGTGCCATCTATTTTGTGAAGTGCACCAGTCCCTCCTGCAGCAAAGCACCCCCACATCATGATGCTGCCACCCCCGTGCTTCACGGTTGGGATGGTGTTCTTAAGCTTGCAAGCCTTCCCCTTTTTCCTCCAAAACATAACAATGGTCATTATGGAGAAACAGTTCTATTTTTGTTTCATCAGACCAGAGGATATTTCTCCAAAAAGTATGATATTTGTCCCCATGTGCAGTTGCAAACCGTAGTCTGGCTTTTTTTATGGCGGTTTTGGAGCAGTGGCTTCTTCCTTGCTGAGTGGGCTTTCAGGTTATGTCGATGTTTTACTGTGGATATAGATACCTTTGTACCTGCTTCCTCCAGCATCTTCACAAGGTCCTTTGCTGTTGTTCTGGGATAATTAGCAGTTTTCGCACCAAAGTACGTTCATATCTAGGAGACAGAACGCATCTCCTTCCTGAGCGGTATGACGGCTGTGTGGTCCCATGGTGTTTATACTTGCGTTCTATTCTTTGTACAGATGAACGTGGTACCTTCAGGCGTTTGGAAATTGCTCCCAAGGATGAACCAGATATGTCGAGGTCTCAATTTTTTTTCTGAGGTCTTGGATGATTTCTTTTGATTTTCCCATGATGCCAAGCAAAGAGGCACTGAGTTTGAAGGTAGGCCTTAAATACATCCACAGGTACACCTCCAATTGACTCAAATGATGTCAATTAGCCTATCAGAAGCTTCTGTAGCCATCATTTTCTGGAATTTTCCAAGCTGTTTAAAGGCACAGTCAACTTAGTGTAGGTAAGCTTCTGACCCACTGGAATTGTGAAACAGTGAATTATAAGTGAAGTAATCAGTCTGTAAACAATTGTTGGAAAAATGATTTGTGTCATGCACAAAGGAGATGTCCTAACCGACTTGCCAAAACTATAGTTTGTTAACAAGAAATTTGTGGAGAGGTTGAAAAACGAGGTTTACTCTCTCCAACCGAAGTGTATGTAAACTTCCGACTTCAACTGTACATTTGAGATTAGTAAAGTAGTATGTAAACATTATTTAAACATTATTAAAGTGACTAGTGTTGCATTATTAAAGTGGCCAGTTATTCTAAGTCTATGGGTATAGGGCAGCAGCTTCTAAGGTGGAGGGTTGTGTAACCGGGTGGAAGCCGGCTAGTTTTGGCTATTTAACAGTCTGATGGTCTTAAGACTGAAAAACATATTCTGTCTCTCTTTCCCAGTTTTGATGCACCTGTACTGACCTCGCCTTCTGCATGATAGCGGGGTGAACAGGCTGTGGCTCGGGTGGTTGATGTCCTTGATGATCTTTTTGGCCTTCCTGTGACATCGGGTGTTGTAGGTGTCCTGGAGGGCAGGTGTTTGCCCCCGGTGATGCGTTGGGCATACCACACCACCCTCTGGAGAGCCCTCCGGTTATGGGTGGTGCAGTTGCCGTACCAGGCAGTGATACAGCCCGACAGGATGCTCTCAATTTTACATCTGTAAAAGTTTGTGAGGGTTTTAGGGGCCAAGCCAAATTCTTCAGCCTCCTGAGGTTGAAGAGGCGATATTGCGCCTTCTTCACCACGCTATCTGTGTTGGTGGACCATTTCAAATCGTCAGAGATGTGTACGCCAAGGAACTTCAAGCTTTCCACCTTCTCCACTGCGATCCTGTCCATGTGGACAGGGGCGTGCTCGCTCTGCTGTTTCCAGTAGTCCACGATCAGGTCCTTTGTTTTGTTGACGTTGAGTGAGAGGTTATTTTCCTGGCACCACTCTCCCAGGGCCCTCACCTCCTCCCTGTGGGCTGTCTCGTCACTAACACACTATAACGTGCTGATACATGCCCATTAAGCAGTAGGCCTTTAAGGTTGCAGGTATGGGTGTGGTTGGAGGTGTGACCAACCCAAAAGTGCCATCTTGAATTAGTAGTTATGGGAAAACTAGGCTTTCTAAAGCCTTTGGGGCTTTCACCAAATTGTGCCAAAAAACAGTTCATTACTTTCAGCTTTTAACACAATGCATATTAGTGACATCTGCAGGTCTGTGACAAACAGCAGCATTTGATGTTCAGATACACTTTTTCCCCCATCATTTGTCAAATCTCTGTGGCGCAGAGGTTTGTCATGCGTTTTTAACCCCTCAGGTAGAATACAAGGTTTGCATCTTACATCCGAGGCTACTTCTCTTCTTTGCCTCCAAGTTCACTATTTTTCTAAAACAAGATTTGGTGCGCAGCAAAAGCTTATAATATAACCTACTGAATGAAACAAATTATTAGAACAGCAATGTGCAGATGTGCCGTTTCAAAACAATACAAAAAAGTGTGCCTTTGCCTGGATTCAACCTTACACTCGTCTCCGAGTGTTTCCTATTTTCCAACCTACCTGTTGAGCTACCATTGCAATACAATTTTCTAAAATTTACTTGATTTCAATGAAGCTTTCCACATGGCACAGACATCAGCCAACTCAAATTTGGTTGTGTTGTCAACTGACATGAATTCATGCACACTGCTTTGGTTGAAAATAGACATTGAATGGTTCAATTCTGTTTTCATTGGACCTTTTGGATTTATGTTGGATCATTGACTTGAATTGGTTGAACCTGTTTGTCTTTTTTCGGGGGTTATTTCCTTGGATTTGGACTTTGACTTCCCTTCAAGACTCAACCTGAGGTTCTGGTTGTCACGGCCGATGCTGGAAGAACTGGACCAAAGCGCAGCGTGGTGAGCGTACATTACTTTTATTTTGGAATGACGCCAACAAAAACAATAAACAATACAAAAACGACCGTGAAGCTTAAGGGCTATAGTGCCACAAACAAAGACAACCTCCCACACTGAAAGGAAAGAAAAAGGGCTGCCTAAGTATGGTTCCCAATCAGAGACAATGATAGACAGCTGTCCCTGATTGAGAACCATACCTGGCCAACACATAGAAATAAAGAAACATAGAAACAAAACATAGAATGCCCACCCCAAATCACACCCTGACCAAACCAAATAGAGACATAAAAAGGCTCTCTAAGGTCAGGGCGTGACACTGGTAGAACGTTTTAAGTTTTATTATTAAATCATTGTTTGTGTTACTTATGTTGAATCCCTATGGTTTCCTATCAATAAACTATTATTGCACTCACCAAGTTCCCCAACTTCTTATTTCTGGCAAGTTTGTGTTTTATCCAAGTTTGTTACAAGTTTCATTCAACGTATACTTTTGTAGCTTCCCTAATGTCGGGGAAAAATCTCCCTGGGAACTCACCACCGTTAAATCATTTTTTATTTCATTTTGGAATCTTTGTTCCCACTAGTCCAGTTTCCCTATACCACTACTGGCCATACTACATACAACGGTTATCTTGCCGTTTCAGTGGTAAGGAGGAAAAATGCAAGTGGGTCTTAAAACTATTACCAGTTGTATTGTTTCTGCACTTTTTATCCACTTGAATATTGTGAGAAGTAGTCCTTACCCTTCATCACTACCTTGGTAGATTAGTACTCAATCATTTGTGCCGGATGCCTTTCCAGCTAGCACATACCATTCTGAGAACCATATGAGTCTTCGAGCTTCAAGAAACCTATTGGTTTTGAACCGGGAAATACCCTCACACATGGAAGTAATTAGCAAAGCATAGTAAAGCAACGGATGAGTTGAACATATTGAAAGCGCGCGGTACACAGAACGCACTGCAGCCTTGAGCGGCACCCTCTACGTAGCGTTGCGGACTGCTCCATTGACAATGCATGACTTCCGCCCGGAAAAGCAAAGAGTTTGATGCATCTGGTGGACATGAGGTGTTGGCCAGGGCTGTGAACGTGCCGTGTACGATATTCTAGACATCTAACTCTTTAACCAGTCCTTTACATTATTTAGACCGAAGTGCAGTCATATTTCATTGAGCGTGTGTGGATATTTTTAGAACCTCTGGCAGGAGATAAGAAAGAGTGTGCTTGCACATGAGCGGTTAATTAGGTCACGACCAATGCCAAGCCTGCATTGGAGCTGCACAGTGAGTGTGTGTTTGTGCATGCATATGTGTGTGTGCGTGCATGTGCATGTGTGTGAGAGCATGCGTGCATATGCACGAGTGTGTGTGTGTATCAATGCATGAGAGTGTGCGTGTGCACGGGTGTGTGTGTGAATGTTTTGCATTCAACTGAATTTGGCTGACACTTATTCACACACATTGCATTTTAATACCACATGTTTTACTGGCAGATTTGTAGATGTGGTTTTAATGAACAAAAAGCCGTAATCCGCCCAAAACGTGACTGGCTGTTCAGTGAGCAAGCAGTGAAATATGTGACAGATCAGTGAGAAATGTGAAGGAAAAAGGCTGCTTTTGTTTCTCGGTCATTTCCAATGACCGACAAGACTGTAAAGCATTTTCTTTTCTTCATAGTTTTAATTTGCAATTCAGTTCAGCTCAGCTCAGCTCAGCTCAAAGGGTACTAGTTAATTAACACAAATGTCACATAACTGTCGCACCACCATCTCTTCAATATAGACTCAATGTCTCCCTCCCGAAGCAGACCCAACAGAACTTATTTTTCCCTTCAAAAGTGTCATTGAGACGCATGTCTAGTCGTCTATGGCGGACCTTTCGCTAAATAGCCGTGGACTTCGCATTGACCTCTCAAAGCGTAAAAGACCAAAGATCCCACTAAAGGTGTTTGAGTCCCAAATAGCACCCTATTCCCTACATTGTCCACTACTTTTGACCAGAGCCCTATGGGCCTTGGTTCAAAAGTAGTGCACTAGGGAATAGGGCACCATTTAGGACACAACCAGGGTTTTCAAAATGGCTAAAGCACTCTATTAAGAGATGAGACTGCCATCGGCAGTTTATTTTTTAGAGCTTTTCATTTTAAAGTGGCATATTCAGACTGCCCAATTTATTCCGGCGACATCACGGATGATTTCATCTGAATGCGGAATTAGCGTGTGCAGTGGCGTCCTCTTGTGAGCTTTCTACATTTAATGACTACCATAAAAAGCAGACTGCACCACAAGGCCGGGACGAAATGAAAATGATGGGTGGAAACACACAAGGAGAGATGGAGGGAGCCAGAGGGATGCCCCTAGCTGGATCAAGGTCCTAGGTGGCCATTCCGGCCTCTGTGAGTTTTTCGTATGTATGTGTGCGTGTGTTTTTTACCTTAACAAGACTGGAGGAGCATGTGGCTCACTGGGTAGGCAGTAATAATGTTATAGACAGAGTGCTTAGACGACAGTGTGGTCTTACACACACACACACACGCTGCAACAAGCTCTCAAAGCTATGTGCTAATATCACGTTGAAGGTCTATGGACCGAAATGGTTTGTGGGAGGTCTGTTCAATACATTATGGAGAATAGAAGAGTAGCGCTGTGCTGGGGTTTCTTCCTCTATGCAGCTAAGTAGGCTGTATAAGGCATGGAAAGAAACCTATTTTACAGGGATAAGATATGCCTCAAAAGATAAAGATATTTGAAATCAAAAGCAACAAACCCTTTAATACGTCAAGATTTCCCATCACGCCTCCTTGTGAATTTCTGCCCCTGTAAAAAAGCAATACGAAGAACAACACTTGCGAGAATTCCAAGACTCATTTCCACAAAATCCCCCAATCCTTCAAAAAAATTGCAAATAAATTGAATTCCTGAATGTAAACTCTCTTCTCTTTTGACAACAATCCTCTGACAACTCCAGACTTTGCTGATGGGCAGACGATGATTTGAGGACTGAAGCCGTGGGTATATTTGCCCATTCCCTGATTCCGCTAAAAGTCCAATATATCCTTTGGGATTAATGTCAAAATCGGGGTAAGGGATCGGAAGGCTTAGAGGAGGGCTAGAGGAGCTCATTTTCTATTTCATATGACAGATGGTGATTGGAGCCATGGATATAGGCGCTTCAGAACTCAAGGTGCTTCAAATGTCTATTTTCTATTAACACTGGCCAATGCGACGTATTAGGAACAATGATACATTTCAGTTGTCAGTGTGTGTGCCAATAGGCTGGTCCTTTAATTAGACATAATGAAGAGGAGAGACAGTCTCTTCTTAGTGTGTGTGTGTGTGTATGCGTGTGTGTGTGTGTGTGTGTGGGTGGGTGGGTATGTGTTACTACATACAGAATTGTACTGTACCTCTGCACACAAACATAATTTTATTGGTGCACACACACACACGTGCATACACACACGTGCACACACACACACAAAACCCACACACTACTACCCATGCATTTATTCCTGTAGTTGTTGACACACCCCCAGCCTCTGCTCCGGCCCCATGTCATAGAAGACCAGCATCGATTATGTAAAGTTTTGTCCCCTTAACAGCAGTGGGCATATAGGGCCCTGGGGCTGTCATTACAGATACAGACAGACACAGAGGTCAGAAGGCAGTGTAACCGTTACAGGCGACCAGATCAGACAATAGCTACAGTAGCCTGTGTGTGTGTGTTTGTGTGTCTGTTATGGTGACCGTGCCGCAACGCCAGCGATCACGAGTCATGACTACAGTCAAATGCCACGTGACCTATTTGTCACGGTAGCTAGGCTTCTCCAAGCTCTGATGCTGCTGATGGTCATTAGTAGCCTACCAAACTTGCTAACTGCCTGGTACTCAGCAATGCAAATGTGATTGAAAATCTAATCATACTCTTCATAAGAACCCATGAGCTCATCTTGCACAACATTTCTATAGGCTATGCAAATTTGTAAGAAAACTTTTTCAATGGTTTCTATTAAAAAGCGTAGGATCCCATCAGCTTTCTATAGGCTGGGCCTACTATATTTATTTCTCAACTTTCCTAATATTAAGCACATTGCGTCTCTTTACAACAGGAGCATAACCTACCTGGCTGGCATGAAAATGAACCGTGGGAAAGGCATCCTCCATTCACTATTTAAGTGCATAGATGACATGTATTTGTTTCCCCCTGCCCCTGTTTCGAGACAAGTGCATGATAATGGTCCATTCTAAATCTAAACAAAATTCACACACATATTATTTATTTATGTAAAGACAAGATTAAATCAAGAAGTCTGATGGGTGCCAATATTAGCATATCAAATCTGAATGATATCACTTGTGAATGACGCCAAGCTCGTGTGCAGTAAGGCAAGAAATAGCGCATGCCTTTTTTCCCTCTACTGTTTCAATTCATAGTCGCATACCTCATGTAGCATAGCCCATAGGCCTATGTTTTGATAAGGTTTGTATCACAACTAAAGTGGTCAAATAACTTCTTAAAATTAAGCACATTAATCTGCTTTACAACCGGTGTAGAATCTAACTGGCATACATAGGCGGCGCGTGAGTTTCAAGTTTGGGGAAGATCATTTTCACCATAAAAATGTACCTTTATAATAAAGCATGTGGTGGAATTATTGTTATCAAAAGGAGAGACTTTTAGATTTCTTCAAAACAATCAAACTTTATTATTTAATTACTGCAGTAATGGAGCTGGTTGGTAACCACCCCTGGAGGTTATCGCTGAGAACTCAACGAGCTGGTTTGAGCCACAGCATTTTATAGCAAAGTCCATCCTCCTTCAGTCTACATAACACAACAGATGTATGGAATGGGTCACAAGGTTAAGATTTGTATGAAAGATACTTATAATTCACAACTGTAACAACAGTTCTCATTGTGTAGAGACCAGTGTCTGGCCCCTTAACTCCATACTGGAGCCATGTCTCCCTGGTACCATATAGAACAGAAACATTAACCCATGCTCTGGAATGTGGTATCCCCAAAGACATCGTCAATCTCCTGTCACTGTTATCTCCCAGAGGCCCACTTTCAGTTCACACAGACACAATAGAGAGTTATAAGAAACCTCTATTCTGTTGCATAAAACAACCATTTGATGCAATAAAAGTATTATAACATAAGCTTGTAATTTCCACCATAAGCATTACGTGCATAATCGCATTTGCGGTTGTTTTTGAGAATGGTGTTTTCCCGCTAATTAATTGCATTTTGGAACATTCGTGCATGTATCCTACTGCTGTGTGCACAATGCTGCGCTTATAATGTGAAGAAATAGCTTAATAGTTTATCAACATTTTAAGCTAAATGTTCTGATCTGTTGCATCAGCCACATTGTGTACAAAATTGTTTTTTGATGCTAGTGGTTGTATTCATTTGGAATCTATCATATCCCACAACTGTGTTTGGAATATAAATTTCTCGCACAGAATAGAATTGGTCAACTTTTGTACTATGGGGGATAGTAGATTGACCTAAGCTAGTGCTTTTGCTGTTTGTTAGGCATACTCATCTTGTTGGCTGACGAAAAGTAAATGTGTACAGTTCTTCTGACATCTTCAATATGACATCTTCAATATGCGCCTCAGAATTCGATAAGGACGCACACAGTTGCGTCCCCGATGTGTCTGTCTTCACTTGTAGCTTGTGAGAAGGACCCACGAGGCCTGTGAAAAGGACCCGATCACGTGAAGGTCATTGGCTAATACCCTGACTCACCGCTCGCGTCGCGTGCGCGAGTGTTGCAAAATAAATTTTGAAATCTATGTTATTCAATTATTGCACCCACACTGCTCGCGCCCGTCAACGAGCGTCTGCGTTGCCAAGGGCTAAAATAGAAGTCCTTTCTATTTCTGACGCAGATCGCGCTGCAAGTCCTGCCTCTCCCATCTTCTCATTGGTTTATAGAAGCAGGTACCCACATGCCATCTCCTCATTGGTTATACCCACGTGGGTGATTGAAAGACGAACTGTTTTGCCGGTCGTCGTGGTGATACTATGAAAGTTTAGATGCCAATCACATATAAGTTCAAAGATGAAAAAGCCTGGAAGGAGGAGAGATGACTAGAAACAATTCGGTTGACCGTTTTATGTGTGGATTAATTGTCGGAGTAGAGGACCTTGTGCGTTTCAGGTAAAATAACAACTCAATGTTTATATCCCAGGAAAAATTAGCTAGCAACAGCAAGCTAGCTAATTAGGACAAATTACTAGCAAGTGCAAGCTAACTAGCTAAATTGAAATAAATGTTTAATGCTTTTCGACCTGTCCCCAAATTAATGTAATTGGTTCAGAGTTTGTTTTAATATTTTAACCTGCGTGTCGTGATCGCGTTTGGTGTAGGGGGACAAAATAAATTTATGCACGATGGCGCACACGCGCAGCCGGTTTGGGTTCCGTGTAATAAGAGTTGATATATCTGAGAGACATATAGCCCGACATTTGTATCACAACTAAAGTTTAAAAAATAACTCTAAATTAAGCATATAGGAGGACCTGTTTATAAATCCATTTTTACGTCAGCAGATGTCACAAAGTGCTTGTACAGAAACCCAGCCTAAAACCCCAAACAGCAAGCAATGCAGATTTAGAAGCACGGTGGCTAGTAAAAACTCCCTAGAAAGGCTGGAACCTAGGAAGAAACCTAGAGAGGAACCAGGCTCTGAGGAGTTCCAGTCCCCTTCTGGCTGTGGAGATTATAAGAGTACATGGCCATTGAGGCCAGATAGTTCTTCAAGATGTTCAAATGTTCAAAGGTGACCAGCAGGGTCAGATAATAACCACAATGGGTGTAGAGGGTGCAACAGGTCAGTACCTCAGACTTAAATGTCAGCTGCCTTTTCATAGACGAGCATCTAGGCTGTGATTGGGAGTCCCATAGGGCAGCGCACAATTGGCCCAGTGTCGTCCGGGTTTGGCCGGTGTAAGCCGTCATTGTAAACAAGAATTTGTTCTTAATTGACTTGCCACATTAAATAAAGGTTAAATAAGAGAGAGGTAGAGAGAGGGAGAGTCAAAATTAGCAGGTTCGGGACAAGGTAACACGTCCCGGTGAACAGGACAGAATTCCATAGCCACAGGCAAAACAGTTGAAGCTGGAGAAGCAGCACGATCAGGTAGACTGGGAACAGCCAGGAGTCATCAGGCCAGTTAGTCCTGAGGCATTGTCCTAGGTCTCAGGTCCTCTGGGAGAGGAGGGAGAGAGAGATAATTAGAGTGAGCATAATTAAATACACACAGGACACCAGATAAGACATGATAACACTACCAGATATATCAGACTGTCCCTAGCCCCCTGGCACATAGACTATTGCCGCATTTTCTTTGGTAACCGTTCAACACAGAATAGGCTCATATGCGTACTCCCTCAAATCGTTTGGAGAAAATATCATTTCCTTTATTCTATTCAGCTATGTTCAATTGTATTCTCAATACTATAAAAGAATATAATATAATGCCATGGAATTCTAAGCAAATCTTGTCGGCTAAATTAATTAACTAGTGTAGCTCACAGCCATATGGCATAGACAGATCAGGGCCTAACACAAGGACAACTCAGAGTATGCTATTATGTTCTTCTGAAATGGACTACATTTTCTTCATATCATGTTTCTTGGGACGTGTCTAAAATAAATAATGGATTTATTGTGATGGTGTAGGCTATATTACATTTATTTATTCAACTTTTTAAAATAGATGTATAGTAGATGTCTGCATGCGTGTTAATTAACGGTCAATTACCGTAAGACCGTCAGTTATTTGCTTGACAATCACCGGCTGACATAATGTAATGACCACCACAGTGTGTGTATGCATGTTGGGTGTGTGTGACCAGACCAGCCAGGCCACAACAACATAGCTACAGTAGCCTGGAGGATGGGACTGACCTTGCACACTACTGGGGCCCGAGAGGCCTCGTTTAGGGCTTGGTTTAGCACTTCACACACAACTAACTGTCATTCACTTGGTTGGTCTTTACTGTCCTCTGTCCTCTACTGAAGGAGAGAGATGATGAAAGACAAGGGCAGATAAAGTAAGAGAGAGAGAGAGCAAGGGAGAGAGAGGGCATGAGATGGAGGGAGAGAGAGGGTATGAGATGAAGGGAGAGAGAGGATGAGAGATGGAGGGAGAGAGAGGGTATGAGATGGAGGGAGAGAGAGGGTATGAGATGGAGGGAGAGAGAGGGTATAAGATGCAGGGAGAGAGAGGGTATGAGATGGAGGGAGAGAGAGGGTATAAGATGCAGGGAGAGAGAGGGTATGAGATGGAGGGAGAGAGAGGGTATGAGATGAAGGGAGACAGAGGGTATGAGATGGAGGGAGAGAGAGGGTATGAGATGTAGGGAGAGAGAGGGTATGAGATGGAGGGAGAGAGAGGGTATGAGATGGAGGGAGAGAGAGGGTATGAGATGGAGGGAGAGAGAGGGTATGAGATGCAGGGAGAGAGAGGGTATGAGATGGAGGGAGAGAGAGGCTATGAGATGAAGGGAGACAGAGGGTATGAGATGGAGAGAGAGAGGGTATGAGATGGAGGGAGAGAGAGAGTGACAGAATAGGGATTGACAGGGGAGAAAGATGGAAAAGAGAGAAAGCGTGTGAAGAAGAGTGAAAGAGGTGAGAGAAAAAAGAGAGGTGGAGATACATTTCCCAGGATATAGACATACCTGATATTTTCAGAAAGCTTAAATTCTTGTTAAACTAACTGCACTGTCAAATTTACAGTAGATATTACAGTGAAAGAATAGCATGCTTGTTTGAGGAGAGTGCACAATTTTGATCATAAAGTTATTAATAAACAAATTAGGCACATTTGGGCAGTCCTGATACAACATTTTGAACAGAAATGCAGTGGTTCATTGGATCAGTCTAAAATGTTGCACATACACTGGTGCCATCCAGTGGCCAAAATCTAAATTGCAGCTGGACTGGAATAATACATTATGGCCTTTCTCTCAAAGATGATGGTACAAAAAAAAATACAAAAGAACGGTTGTTTTTTTCTTTGTATTATCTTTTACCAGATCTATTGTGTTATATTTTACTACATTCCCTTCACATTTCCACAAACTTCAAAGTGTTTCCTTTCAAATGGTACCAAGAATATGCATATCCTTGCTTCAGGTCCTGAGCTACGGGCAGTTAGATTTGGGTTTGTCATTTTAGGAGATAAAAAAAAAGGGGGCGTATCCTTGTGATGACAAGCTATTTTATCAAATCGATTACCTAACGTTTGATTGATTACGTGATTTAATTAACTCGTTAATAACCTGGGGCACCACGGAAAAGTTAGTTTATATAGAGCGGCTATCTCTCGAATCCACTCTTAAAGATCTGTAGCTTTTATATCAATTTTTTTTATCTCCTAAAATGACAAACCCAAATCTAACTGCCCGTAGCTCAGGACCTGAAGCAAGGATATGCATATTCTTGGTACCATTTGAAAGGAAACACTTTGAAGTTTGTGGAAATGTGAAGGGAATGTAGTAAAATATAACACAATAGATCTGGTAAAAGATAATACAAAGAAAAAAACAACCGTTCTTTAGTATTTTTTTTTGTACCATCATCTTTGAGAGAAAGGCCATAATGTATTATTCCAGTCCAGCTGCAATTTAGATTTTGGCCACTGGAGGGCACCAGTGTATGTGCAACATTTTAGACTGATCCAATGAACCACTGCATTTCTGTTCAAAATGTTGTATCAGGACTGCCCAAATGTGCCTAATTTGTTTATTAATAACTTTATGATCAAAATTGTGCACTCTCCTCAAACAAGCATGCTATTCTTTCACTGTAATATCTACTGTAAATTTGACAGTGCAGTTAGTTTAACAAGAATTTAAGCTTTCTGAAAATATCAGGTATGTCTATATCCTGGGAAATGTATCTCCACCTCTCTTTTTTCTCTCACCTCTTTCACTCTTCTTCACACGCTTTCTCTCTTTTCCATCTTTCTCCCCTGTCAATCCCTATTCTGTCACTCTCTCTCTCCCTCCATCTCATACCCTCTCTCTCTCCATCTCATACCCTCTCTCTCCCTCCATCTCATACCCTCTCTCTCCCTGCATCTCATACCCTCTCTCTCCCTCCATCTCATACCCTCTCTCTCCCTCCATCTCATACCCTCTCTCTCCCTCCATCTCATACCCTCTCTCTCCCTCCATCTCATACCCTCTCTCTCCCTGCATCTCATACCCTCTCTCTCCCTCCATCTCATACCCTCTGTCTCCCTTCATCTCATACCCTCTCTCTCCCTCTAATCAGTCATTAATTATTCTTTACTTTCTAGCAGTCTCATCTGAACGTCGTAAAATTCTTGATTATCTGCACAAACCCAGCTTTTACTATGAATCATCCATGCACAAATTGGCTCATTTATTTACTAACTAATGAAACAATTACAGAATATACAATACATAATAACATTATACAGTAAATACCATCCCTAGTGGAATAAACAAAAACAGTTTAGTTATAACACAATAGATTCAGAGAGAAAAAGGAGGGGGGGTTGGAAGGAAGACTAAGGAATGGGTCTCTATCGGACATGGGAAGTTATTCTCACATAAATACATATGCCACTAACGATCGCTCGTTCGGAGAAAGGTAATGCATTGTATTTATGTGAAGCTGGCTTCGATAGTTGAGCTGGTGTTGTGAGGCTCTGGTTTGCCTAGTCGAGGTCGCCATTGTCTTTTGTAGATTCTTCCGGGTCGTCGTGGAGTGAGATGTTGTGGTTTTTTGCATCGGTCAATGTTCTTACTAGATTTGCTACCTTTCCAGCTGCAGTCTGTTAGGCTGTAATCTAGGACTCACTCCTTCGTGAGTGATCAATATTTCAGCGTTCATACCATTTCCCGTGTGGCGTAAGCTCTCACGTTTTCTGGCCTGTAGAGTTGAAATTAGAATTAGCCCTTTTTAAACATGAGGACAAGTCCTCACGGTATTTGGAACTGAGGTGACTTTTCGTCACGGGGGCTTTTATTCTAGAGTGGAAAAGGGGTTGGTTCATCATTTCCAACCAATGTCTATTCACTTGGGCGGGGCCACTGACTGGGCACACGTTACCATTAAACAAACACTTTTCATTTTAGAAGACTAAATCACATTGTTATCTTTTCAAAAGTATTCTTATACTTCGTCAAACATTTGATCCAACATTCAGATGCAAGCCTCATAACTGAGGAACCTGTATTAACCTCTCTGGGATCGCGGGACGCTTGCGTCCCAACAGCCTGTTAAAATGTAGAGCGCCAGATTTAAAAAAAAAATCTATAAAATCAAACTTCATTAAATTACACATATAAGATACCAAATTAAAGCTACACTCGTTGTGAATCCAGCCAACATGTCAGATTTCAAAAAGGCTTTTCGACGAAAGCATAAGATGCTATTATCTGATGATAGCACAATGTCAACAAAAGAGAGTGTAGCATATTTCAACCATGCCGGCGCTACTCAAAACGCAGAAATAAAATATAAAACATGCATTACCTTTGACGAGATTCTTTTGTTGGCACTCCAATATGTCCCATAAACATCACAAATGGTCCTTTAGTTCGATTAATTCCGTCCATATATATCCAAATTGTCCATTTATTTGGCGCCGTTGTACCAGGAAAAACAGCCTTCAATTTGCGCAAAATCACGACAAAATATCTAAAAAATTACCTCTAAACTTTGCCAAAACATTTCAAAGTACTTTTGTAATACAACTTAAGTTATTTGTAAACGTTAATAATCGATCAAATTGAAGACTGGTCAATCTGTTTTCAATACAGGATATCAACAAACTTACGGTACTTTTCAAGTCTTGCTCAACTCTCAAACATAAACACACTACGTCACTCCACTTCCGGGTCAATATCTTTCTCTGTTAACTAAGGAAAAACCTTAACCTTTTTCCATACAATGGCGACATCCAGTGGAAGCAGTAGGAACTACGTTGATAGAGATTAGAATTCTGGTTTGCCCATAACAAACCATTGAACATACAGGAACTTAAAAAGAAAAAAGTTAGTCCTCAGGGTTTTGACTGCTATATAAGTTCTGTTATACTTACAGATATGATTCAAACAGTTTTAGAAACTTCAGAGTGTTTTCTATCCAAATCTACTAATACTATGCATATCTTATATTCTGGGGATGAGTAGCACGAAGTTGAAATTGCGCACGCTATTTTTCCCTAAGTGAAAACTCTGCACCCTATCCTCAAGAAGTTAACAGAGTTAGGGTAATGTGGCTGTATTGTCTTTCAAGAGGTCACAAACATGAAACAAAACGGACCGGGTCGTAGCTGGCTTCTCCATCGACCGTTTCCACATTCTCTAAATTACAAATAATGTTTAATTCTCCAATTCGAGGAGGTAGGAGTATTTGGCGGGAGAGTTCCTTTGTCTTACTGTGAAACTCTCTCTTTCTCTACACTGCATGGTCAGGGAAAGAAGAGTCTCTGCATGGAATTTATGACATGGTTGTTAAAGAGGGGGGGGGGGTTCACATCTCTGCTAGAGGCCTAGAGTCATGACATACATATAACAAGACAGAGCGTTTTTCAGATTTATCAATTTGCACATTGATTCCAACGCTTCCATTGACTTCAGTGCTGGTGTGTGTGGTTGCCATGCCGGAACATGTTTACCCTAAACAAGGGTGAGAGGACAGCTGCCGATAGGGAGGTTAGCGAAGTTAAGACTTAAACCAAAACAGACAAACTTGGCAATTCGACTAAACCAACTTTACCTCAAAACGGAACATTCTATCGCCTGTCACACCCTGACCTTAGAGAGCCTTTTTATGTCTCTATTTGGTTTGGTCAGGGTGTGATTTGGGGTGGGCATTCTATGTTTTGTTTTTCTATGATTTTGTATTTCTATGTTTTGGCCAGGTATGGTTCTCAATCAGGGACAGCTGTCTATTGTTGTCTCTGATTGGGAACCATACTTAGGTAGCCCTTTTTCCCTCCTTTCTTTGTGGGAAGTTGTCTTTGTTTGTGGCACTATAGCCCTTAAGCTTCACGGTCGTTTTTGTATTGTTTATTGTTTTTTGTTGGCTACATTCAAATAAAAAGTAAGGTACGCTCACCACGCTGCGCTTTGGTCCGCTTCTTATGACGGACCGTGACATCGCCGCCATTACTCATGTTATGTTTTGGTTAGTGTCAGCACTACTTCAATGTTCTGTCTGTAATATGAGCACGTTTGAAGTAAAATAATATCCTTGTTGTTGAGATTTCGGCTGCTAAAACAGAGAAAGAGAGCGAGGAGGGAGAGAGAGAGAGACAGAGAGAGAGGGTGGAGAGAGAGAGAGGAGAGAGAAAGAGAGAGAGAAAGAGAGAGAGAGAGAAAGAGAGAGAGAGAGAGAGAGATAAAGCAGCAAAGGGAAAGCGAGAGAGAAACACAAATATGTAAATACAATGCACATTGCTGAGATCCATGAGAAATAGAGATTTGACAACCACACATAGTAGGACTTGTTTATCTGACAGATTTCTTGGAGGTGACAGACCGAACATGTCGCATGAATTCCTATCAGGGCAATCAAGCAGATAACCTACTGTATGTTCTCCATGTTATTTAAATAGATGGAGGCAGAGAGAACATGGATAGTACAGAAGGAGGTGTAGTGGTTGGATATCATTTCAAAAAAAGGGAGGAGAGATAGCGAGACAGTGTGTGTGTTCGCGTGTGCATGCATTTGTTTGTGTGCACTGTATGTGTTTTACAGATAGATAGAATGTGTGTGTGTGTGTGCGTGTATGCTTGTGTGTTAGTTACGGTGTGTGTGTCTCTGCCTGTGTCAGAGAGCGAGAGCACCAGAGGCTGGAGCTAAGAATAAAATGTTTAATGCCTTGTTGGTTTACTTGCTGCTTGCATGGCATATTCTCTGCTGGATGAAATGACATTTCTGTGATGTCAGCGCGTATTAACCTCCCCAAAACGCATCTCACTTGGGGGAAGATTATCTATAGCAACATTATCAAGAGGTTCAATACTCTTGGCGTAACAGCTAAGATGCTGGATTGACAATCACTGGACTTGGGTTTGTATCTCGGTTGGGGCTACGCCTCAAATACACTGCAGTACATTACAATCAAGGTCTTCACTTTATCTACAAGGAGTTCGAACATAAACAAATTGCCACTTCAGATGACAGACATTTTTTTGGACAGTTTTTGATGTTCAAGGAAAATACCACTCAAAAACTATCTTTTTGATATTTGTTTCATTAGTCCACTGTTGATACAGTCGCAAAATGTTTTGCATGTCAGCAAATCCAAGTTTTCAAGATATGGAACTTTCAAAATAGAGAAAGTGTCACAGGAATAGAGCATACTGTTTTTGAGTGGTGTTTTCCTTTAAGCATACTGAGTTAAATGACATTTCCCATTGGTCGAAAAAGTGTAGTTGTAATTGGAAACTTTCTGGTGTACAATCCCCAGGCCTAATTCTTTATTTCGCTGACATGTATCGCTAATAACATGAATAACTCGTATGCATATGTCAGTGCTCATTTGAATATGCATATTTGGAAAGCTAGGCTTGTTGAATAATTGACATGACATCAAATCATCAAATCAAATCAAATTGTATTAACCCATGTGTGCTCATTGGACTGACTGACATGTGCACTTGCACTATTTTAACTGTTCTTGAGCTGTTCTAGTGCAGAGCTGTTCTAGTGCAGAGCTGTTCTAGTGAAGAGCTGTTCCAGTGAAGGGCTGTTCTAGTGAAGGGCTGTTCCAGTGAAGGGTTGTTTTAGTGAAGGGCTGTTCTAGTGAAGAGCTGTTCTAGTGCAGAGCTGTTCTAGTGCAGAGCTGTTCCAGTGAAGGGTTGTTCTAGTGCAGAGCTGTTCCAGTGAAGGGTTGTTCCAGTGAAGGGTTGTTCCAGTGAAGGGTTGTTCCAGTGAAGGGTTGTTCCAGTGAAGGGTTGTTCCAGTGAAGAGCTGTTCCAGTGAAGGGTTGATCCAGTGAAGGGTTGATCCAGTGAAGGGTTGTTCCAGTGAAGACCTGTTCTAGTACAGAGCTGTTCCAGTGAAGGGTTGATCCAGTGAAGGGTTGTTCCAGTGAAGGGTTGTTCTAGTGAAGGGCTGTTCTAGTGCAGAGCTGTTCTAGTGAAAAGCTGTTCCAGTGAAGGGCTGTTCCAGTGAAGAGCTGTTCTAGTGCAGAGCTGTTCCAGTGAAGGGTTGTTCCAGTGCAGTGAAGGGCTGTTCCAGTGAAGGGCTGTTCCAGTGAAGTGCTGTTGTAGTGAAGGGCTTTTCCAGTGAAAAGCTTTTCCAGTGACGGGCTTTTCCAGTGACGGGCTATTCCAGTGATTGGGCTGTTCCAGTGAAGGGCTGTTCCAGTGAAGGGCTGTTCCAGTAAAGGGCTGTTCCAGTAAAGGGCTGTTCCAGTGAAGGGCTGTTCCAGTGAAGGGCTGTTCCAGTGAAGGGCTGTTCCAGTGAAGTGCTGTTCCAGTAAAGGGCTGTTCCAGTAAAGGGCTGTTCCAGTGAAGGGCTGTTCCAGTGAAGGGCTGTTCCAGTGAAGGGCTGTTCCAGTGAAGTGCTGTTCCAGTGAAAAGATTTTCCAGTGAAGTGCTGTTCCAGTGAAGTGATGTTCCAGTGAAAAGATTTTCCAGTGAAGTGCTGTTCCAGTGAAGAGGTACAGTATGTACAGTAGGTATGCCGGTTTTAGGGGGGTAATTGAAAGAGGTGTGTGTGTGTGTGTGACTGTGTGTGTGTTTGTGTGTGCACATGTGCACATGGCTGAGTCTGTGTGCGTCTGAGTTGTCTCTGCATTTCCTCAATCGACATAGCCATTAAGCGTGTTGGTCGGCATGCTAATTTGAAAGGGTACCTGGACCCAGAGTAAAGCCTCGCCATGACACAGATGGACTTCTTCCAAAGTCTTTTTAGCACAGAAAGGGACATTTCATTTTTATTTTTTTTAACTTCATATTCACCATCTCCAGCACCACCCCAACATCAACATATGTAAAAATTGTGCATTTCTATGTTTTGTAGTAAAATAAAAATGAGGAAGCTAAGTGTTTCCAATGACATCATCAACCAATTAGCAGACAATTAGGAGGCAATGCCTACTCATAATTGGTTCAAATCACAAAATGCACACCGATGATGTCATTGGAAACACTTATCTTCCTCTATCTTTTTTTCTACAAAACCTAGAAACGCAAAATGTTCACATTATGTTGGGGTGGGTGCTGGAGATGATGAAAATGAAGTTGAAAATGGTTTAAATTTCCCTTTCATACCCCTCATCGTTCTCCAGCCATCTGCGAAACGAGAGAGCTGTTTTTAGAAGACACAAACTACGCCGGGAGACCTAGTTGTGTAATCAGGTAGCTTCGGTGGAGCCAAAAATAGACGAGGCGTCAGCTCTTGTCAATTGTTAATGCCCAGGATGGTGATTAGTTTTGAGAAGCCCACGCACAACGAGTTCAGTGACAGAGGGCTCGCGGTAAAACATGAGGAAATACAGGCAGACTGGGGCAGCTCAAATTAGATTGGGTTCTGGTCTCCATTATGTATGTGTGTGCTGTGTGTTGGTGGGAGGGGTGAGATAAAAAAAACAAAATAACAATGTGTTTTGTCACGTGCCAAATACAACGGGTGTAGGCTTTACAGGGAAATGTTTACCTAAGAGCACTTCCCAATGATGTAGAGTACATTTTGTTAAAATGAAAGATCATTATTACTTGTAACTCAAGAGGAATAACATACATGAGAATGGAGCTATATACAGAGAGTACCAGTACCAGATCAATGTGCAGGAATACAAAAACAAAGTGAAATATCACATTTCTGTAAGTATTCAGACCCTTTACTCAGTACTGAGAATTGGTCCGAAGCCACTCCTGCATTGTCTTGGCTGTGTGGTTAGGGTCGCTGTCCTGTTGGAAGATTAACCATCACCCCAGTCTGAGGTCCTGAGCGCTCTGGAGCAGGTTTTCATCAAGGATCTCTCTGTACTTTGCTCAGTTCATCTTTCCCTCAATTCGGACTAGTCTCCCAGTCCCTGCAGTTGAAACACAACCCCACAGAATGATGCTGCCACCACCATGCTTCGCCCTAGGGATGGAGCCAGGTTTCCTCCAGACGTGACGCTTGGCATTCAGGCCAAAGAGTTACATCTTTGTTTCATCAGACCAGAGAATCTTGTTTCTCATGGTCTGAGTCCTTTAGGTGCCTTTTGGGAAACTCCAAGCGGGCTGACATGTGCCTTTTACTGAGGAGTGGCCACTCTACCATAAAGGCCTGATTGGTAGAGAGCTGCAAAGATGGTTGTCCTCCTGTAAGGTTCTCCCATTAGAACCTTCCAGGAGGTTAGCCACCATTTGCCTTGATGTCATCTTTGCACACTCTTGGCATTCTCTCAACCAGATTCATGAGGTAGTCACCTCGAATGCATTTCAATTAATAGGTGTGCCTTGTTAAAAGTTCATTTGTGGAATTTCTGTCACGCCCTGACCATAGAGAGCTTTTTATTCTCTATGTTGGTTAGGTCGGGGTGTGACTAGGGTGGGCTATCTTGGTGAATATATATATATCTATGTTGGCCTGGTATGGTTCCCAATCAGAGGCAGCTGTTTATCGTTGCCTCTGATTGGGGATCATATTTAGGCAGCCATTTCCCCATTGTGCTTTGTGGGATCTTGTTTTTGTGTAGTGCCTGTGAGCACTGCATTTTCTTCACGTATCGTTTGTTTATTTGTTTTGTTTTGCTGTGAGTTTCACATAGAAATAAAAAGATGTGGAACCCAGATCACGCTGCGCTTTGGTCCAGTTATTATGACGAGCGTGACAATTTCATTCCTTCTTAATACGTTTGAGCCAATCAGTTGTGTTGTGACAAGGTAGGGGGTATACAGAAGATATCCCTATTTGGTAAAAGACCAAGTCCATATTATGGCAAGAACAGCTCAAATAAGCAACGACAGGCCATCATTACTTTAAGACATGAAGGTCAGTCAATATGGAAAATTTCACTAACATATTTTATTTTATAAAAAAAAAAAAGATTCCAGAGAAAATTGGAATCCCTCACAAGTTCTTCTGAAACTTAAAGGGTCTTGTATATGGCCACACATTCACAAGGTCATATTGGAGTTGCCCATAGTCATTCCTAGAGACAAAAGTTTCCAGAGACAGTTGGACACCCTCACAAGTTCTTCTGAAATGTAAAGGGTCTCATATATGGCCGCAGATCCACTAGGTCTTATTGGAGTTTATCTTAAGGCAATACAAAAAGTGAACAAATAAGTTATAAACCCTCAAAAGTAGTGAAACGTAGAGGGTTTCCTGCCCCTTAAGTACATCCATCCTTACTCTGGCATCTACATGGCCACTTCCACAATGTGCCCTCACCCTGCCCGGGGTCCTTGACCTCCTCCAACGAACCAGGAAGTAAGCAACCTCCCTCTGGCAACCTTTGTTCCAGCAGAGGTGGATCAGTAATCTTTTCTTGCATGATGACTAACCTTCCCTGAGACCTTAAGACTTGTCTAAGTTCCCAATGCTAATGCCTGGGTTTTTAGCTCAGTGGGATAATGGGACATTGAGTCGCGCAGGCGAACCGGGTTCAATACCAAGTCGGTTACGTCCAACAGTGTACTTACTATGAGGCACTGGCCTATGTGCTGTACTGTCTATAGAGCTAGAACACCTGACTTCAAGCACTGACCAGAGATCAGCTAAAGCCACTACTGTTGTACTTAGTATGAGTCACTGGCCTATGCGCTGTGCTGTCTATAGAGCTAGATCACCAAACTTCAAGCACTGACCCGAGATCAGCTAAAGCCACTACTATTGACTATATGTCCATCAGTATTAGCCGTGGAAATCTACAGCTATTCACACATATTACACATGAACGATTGGCATAATACCATTTCACTAATACCAGAACACAATGCCGATGTCAATCCACTTCATACCAATAGTGACATTCTATTGACCTGGGTTCAAATGCTATTCAAAATCATTTCAAATACTTCAGCTGCTCTTGATTGAGCATGCCAGTTTCAATGGAACCATTGAATGCACCGAGCTGTCTGTTTTTAAACTACTAGCACACAGTTCAGACACCAATGCATACCCCACAAGACATGCCACCGGAGGTCTCTTCACAGTCCCCAAGTCCAGAGCAGACTATCACTAACCCTACTGTACATCTGTAGTATTTGAACCCAGATCTGCAGCCAAATACGACTCTCAGAAACCATCAACTCACAAAAATCACTTGGAACATGTGCTGCACCACAACTGATATAGATTCATTTGGAGGTTAATGCACCAATTTGTAAGTCGCTCTGGATAAGAGCGTCTGCTAAATGACTTAAATGTAAATGTAAATGAGGTAGTAAGCAGCATAGGAAATAAAGAAGACCCTTGATTATCTATTTACGCTGGAGCAGTGTGCAAACAGATTACCCCCCGACGTCTGTTGCCATCGTCCTTTGTTTGCGCCGTCGGTTAGTGCAGACATCGGCAGCATAGATGAAAGGAGAAGGAAAGCGAGAGAAAAGTGGAGGAAAAGTGAAAGGGAGAGGAGAGAACGAGAGAGAGTGAAAGAGAAATAGATTGAGGGAGAGAATGAGAAAGAGAACAAGACAGAGAACGAGAGAAGGAATGGAATGGGGAAGTAAACAGCAATTTTGGAGCAGGAGCGGAGTTGTAGCAGGTGGAGGGATTTTATAAAAGAATGTGTTCTCGATAAATAGCGGAGGGCCGGGGTACCTCATCTCATTAATAATTAATGAGGGAGATATTAAAAACATGCTCACTCATATCGGGCACCGGGGAGTGGGGAGCTGTGCACAGTGCCGAGTTATTGTTAGCTCGGACTGTTTCGGCAGGCACGCAAGCGTCAGCACTTTCAGCAGAACGGCTGGGCTGATAGCGAGATAGAAAATAGGAAATGCCAAAGACCACAGAAGAGCTTCACTGCCCAAGTATCAGTTATTTTATTTAAACTTCCCTGCAAGTGTTGCCGCTCTTAGCATCAGAAGGCTTAGAGGAGTGACATTTCCCTCCCTTCTTCGCTGTTCGGTGCCAATGGTGTAGTTTGTGCTGTTTGTATTTCTTTGTTTTTCTCGAGAGAAAGAGAGGAGGAAATTGATTTTTATAGAGCAGGCATGAAAGCCAGTTGGCTAATTAGAGAACGAGAGACGGAGAGATATAGAGAGAACAAGTGAAAGAAAAGAGCGAGAGAGTGAGAGAGAGCGAGCATGTTGACATGAACCAAACATGTACAGCTAGCTAGGTGTGATTGGGGTCACTCCGTCACTCCCTCAATTTTTTCATTTCCCCTCCCTAACCTCCCTGTCTCCTCAGAGAGATTTGCCATTGGAAATCCATCTCCATTTTATTGTTCTCTAATGCCTCTGTGTTTCATTTTTGGTACATCAAACCGGCTCCAGGGAGATTGGGAGAGGCCCTTAGGAGCGATAAGTGGGCCCCACTGGGGCCCGTGATAAAGCCTAATCAAAGAAAACACAGCAGTCTAGCTTTAACATGATTATTTATAGAGTATATCAGACCTGGCTTCAAAAACGATTTTAAATTATTTGTAATAATTGCTCTGTACTTGATTGAGCTTGCCTTGCCTAATGGTCCAATAGAACAGTCCTAAACTGTAAACCCTGACCGTCTGGCACTCTAGACAGGGTAGAACACACGATAAAGGTATTTAAAAGATTTCAAATAGTATTTGAACCCAGGTCTGTTTTATAGTAGAGTATATAAAGTCTGGTGTTGGTCTACGGCCAAAGAATGTCAACCTACAGTATCTCTGCATAGGATCTGCTACCCAGGAAGAACAAACAGGAGCAGGCAGGGAGTGTTTGCTCTAGGCCAACATGTAGAATGTATGTTGTCTTAGGAAAAAATGAGAGATTTCTTGAATTAATTCGGATTTAGCAAAACTGCTTGCTTTTTAACAAAGTATATGCTATTCCACAAATCACGTAAAAGTGTAGCTGATGATTTATGCATATGTAAATTGGAGGGTGCTCATTGATCTTGTCCCCGCTTATAAATATCTGGGCATCTGGATTGACGAAAAGCTATCTTTACATTTGTTTTGGGATGAGTTAGTTCATAAATTAATAATAATACATTAATTCAATAGCAGAAAACAAATCATTCAGATCCCTTCGATCTCCACTGAGTTGGGTCGATCCGCTTTCAGTTTTTTTTGCACCTTACGTTTGGTATGATCTTCAATGCATTTTAAAACTCTAGGAAATGATGCCTCTAGGGCATTTCAGATGATTGTTCGAGGACCTTTTTACAGAAGTATTTTAATGTGTATATGGATGAGTCATTTAATGTGTTGATTGTATGTGGATGTGAACTGCGGTGCTATACATCTGGAAATTAACCTTGGTCTCAGCAAAGAAGAAGAAGCAGCTAACTCTCCAAACTTACAGGAACACAACCGACCACGGTGGTTTATCAGGAACTCACAGCACAGTTATAACTTGCATTCACAAATTAAATACCTTTTAAGTCAAATGCAAAGTGCTTGTCGACAACACGCTGCGGATTGAATCCTGGTCTTTGCAGAAGTCAATGGTGGCTGGTGGACGATGATATAGGAGGAAGCACTCATTGTAATGTCTGGAATGGAAACCATGTGTTTAACGTCTTTGATACCTTTCCCATTCATTCCAGCTATTACAATGAACCCTCCCTCTGATATCTCCGCCTACCAGCGTACCAGCGTAATATTTTCAATTTCTGGCTGATTTGACTTGTAATTTTTGCAGCAGTTATAGTGGTTAGAGCTTTACCATAGTATTTAGAAAATAGGTGTTTTAGGGTGTTTGTACAATGTAGGATATAGCAGATTGCGAGGTAAATGCCTCCCTGTATTTTTAACCTTCCAAATCGGCCCTGCTTGATGTGAAATGAAACGTGGCTGAGCGATGATGTCATCACGATTAGAGTGTGAAAATTGGCCCCAGCTGTCACTCATCTCATCGTTGAGGCAACCATCAAAGCACCCAGACATATTAAAGCCAAGGGCATAGCAGAGCGATAAGACAGATAGAGAAAGACAGAAAGAGATGGAGGGAAGTGAGAGAGTGAGGAGAAACCAAAATATATATGGGAAAGAGAACGAATGGGAAAAAATTAAGAAAGGGGGGGGGGGGGGGTTTGAGAGAGAGCAAAGGAGAAGGAGGGGGTGAAAGAGAATAAAGAGAGGGTGAGTGATTGAAGGAGAGAAATGGGATTAGAGAGTGATGAGAAAGTGAAAGAAGTTAGGGGGTAGAAAGAACGGGAGATAAAGAGAGAGAGAGAGAAAAAATAAATCAGATGACAGAGAGAATGTGAAAGAAGTTAGTGTACGGGGATGTGGGAGATAGAACAGAGTAAAATAAAGACATCTAGGCAATAAGAGAAAGATTATGTGACAGATATAAGGGGTAGAGAGAGAGAGAGAGAGAGAGAGAGCGAGAGAGAGAGAGAGAGGAAATTACAATATGCAGAACCTTGTGGGTTTGGGTGGAACTCGCGCAATCAAGCATGGGGCTCATAATCTGATCCCCAAACGGCGCCCAAATCCAGTCATCACTATTCATCCACGCACTTGCCAAATACAGGCCACTCACACTCACAGGAATCTTTAGCCGCCCGGATCATTTAGATTCACTTAAGCCCATTCTGTAGCCCAAAAACACAGCATACCTGTCATTGGAAGACACTGAAGGACAGAGCGAATGAAAGAAGATTACTGTCTAGTTGCCTCAAAAATGCTAAGATCCATTCTCTCTCCATTTCCGATGTGCGTCATTCGATTCAGGTAGGGTAGTCGACGCATTAAAGAGTGAGTGTGTAAGTGGTAAGATGGGGTATAATAATACGCATTACCTACATTTAACTTACCTACAATTTACCTGGCCCATACACTCTAAGCTGTGTTTAGATAATGCAGCAGTTCGAGAGAGGCCTCACAAGCCACTGTATGTGATTGGTCAATCTACCATAGTTATGCAGGGATGTAGTGGTAAGTAAAATTATGATAACAGCTAAATGGAGATGGAAGAGCCGTGAGTAGCATAAATGCTAACAATGCACGACTATGTGTATTTACACTCCATTACATTGCTATATGAATGAATTAGAGTGACTGTCAAAGAACTACACTCCCCTGCATATTTAGTGACGCTACAACTTTAAATGTGTCTAAGACTGTATAAGCATGCTGTGCTTAAGCCTAGGCATCATTCCGATCTCAGGCAAGGTCTCTCATCGAACCACCTCTGTCACATTAGGACCAGTCCAGCTGGTGTCATCCAAGTGGGGTCATTGGTAAAACTCTACTCCCCTCCGGTATTTGGGACAGTGAAGCTAAAACGTTTAATTTGGCTACTATTGGATTTGAGATCAATGTTTTATTTGAGGCGCCGACAGTACAGAATGTCCCCTTTTATTTGAGGATAGTCTGACGCAGATCTGTTTTACCGTTTAGCAATTAAATGAAAAAAATACGTAGAGGAAACATGCTTTATTGTCTCTGTGCGTTCAGCCCCTATACCGTGGTTCTCCCATCCTCCTCAACTTTTCAAGTCACAAGCCTCCACTGGTGTACATACAGTCACTGATCTATTTGTTTGCAATGTTAGTCTGCTTTTTACCTTTGAAATGACTCCTGCAGTAAATCCTTACCAAAAAAAATGGAATTTATTCAATCCCCCCTCTTAATTTGAAAATGCACAAGGCTCTAAGTATTTAAGTACCAAAACCATATCATTCCAACCGGAGATTGACAGCTTCTAAATTACATCTGGTAGCGGCAGGCGGTGGTAAATCCCGCTTCAGGAATCTTGTCTAATGGCCCTGAAAGAGACACAATAGGAATGTGTAAAAATCCCCTCCGTAATCTGTGTCTGCTTGGATAGGGCTTGGGGGCTCAAGCAGGTATGAATCAGGTATATGTCGGCATAATGGAAAGGGCTTTATGCTGCCTGAAAACACTTCAGACCTCTCAAAAGAAAATAAGGGGGCAACCCTGTCCTGGGTTTCCCCTATAACCACACCCTCCATTGGCTGGCTCCCTCTTTTTTCTCTTTATAGCTTTTTAGCAAGAATTTTAAATGCAAAACTTTTAAATGGAAAAACTTTTAAATGCAAAAATGCCGGGCTTGACAATACCGTCTAGGCGCAGGCGGTGCGCCGTGTGATGTGTGACGGCAGCCATTGCAGTCGAAGTACAGGCAGGTGAGGCACGTATAGACAGAGAGACGGGAGTGAAACAAGGGGAGAGGACGATTTGAACGGAGAGTGTTGTTCTTTTGTTCTCTTTCTCACTTAGGCCTTTAATCATCATTTTCTGTTGTGCGAAGGAACGGCTTATCTTGCTCTCTTTTACTCTCTTGACCTGTCACTCACTACTACATCAATCTATCTCTCTCACCCACACACAGCAGTGGCGACCGTCGTTCAGGGCAAGTGGTGGCAGAGCCCCACCTGTTTAGAGCCCCACCTATTTTTTTAAATTGCCTGTTTTGTGTGCTATTATGGCATTAATACACGTCACATATCAGTGTGCAAACAATGTACAAGTAATAATAATTTAGTTAATAAAGGCGCATGCAAACCTGGTCACTTTTTTGCTTTCTTGAGTAAGGCAGGTCCAAAATGCAGGTGTTTCAGCCTAGCTCAGTGCTTTCTATGGTGGTGGGGCAGCCAGTGGAAAATACGGAGCGTAGCGGTTGGTAATGTTCTCTAGTTGCCCCGTGATTTGCTCAGTGTTCTGTCACTCGTGGGGACACTACGTCAACGCAAAATCTACGGGGAGAGCTCGACATTTCAAGCCCCATGGTGCTGCCATAGAGTTACATTAGAAGTGCCCATCCAAGAAGGCTCAAGGTCATTGGCCACAGATAAAATGTATGTCAAATCGTATTATATCTACCGTGGCTTTGATTGGACAGAGCATGTCAACATCATACTTTCAAAATCTTAGCTAGTAAGCTAGATAAGCAGTCTTCATCATGAATCAAGTTGACAATCTACTGGCAAATCCTTTTCAATCATTGTCATACTGTATGAAGAGAAATTATATCGGTGATCATCGGCAATTGGACATAAACATTACACAACAAGTTGGAAATCGCAAATTCAACAATGAGTTGTTTGGAAGGAATCAGTGGCTAACTGCAAGCATTGCAAAGCAATCATTAGCCTGCTATTCAGTGGAATGGGTGTGTGGTCCCAAGTCTGGGTTTAAGGGTCTCTTTTCCAAGCTTAATACACATGCAACACCATGGGCCAAAAAAGATTGAACACATTGGTCATGCTGTCAATCCAACATGACTTCTGGAAACTCTCAGTGAGAATCAAGACAACTGGGAACGCTGAAAAAATGAGAAAATACGTTTTGAGCGGTCATCCAATTCGGTATTCCAAGTCGGGAACTCGGGCCTCTTTCTAGAGCTCCGACCTGAAGATCAATGATGTCATAATTCAACCTTGTTCCCGGTTGTCTTGAATGCACCATAAACTTGCACACAAGAAAAAATCGCTGCGACACCTTCCTGTTCAAGTGAGCACAACACAAGGTGAGTCCAAAAATGAATTGTATGCTGCTGCATAAATTATGTAATATGCCAGGGAGATATGTATACTGTAGCTAAGAAAGTACTACTAAGTGTATGTTGTGTAGTAGGCTGTTAGCTGTTGGTGGTGCACATGTATCCTATAGCCTGATTTTGAGAAATCTCATCATAGAATACTGTAAAAGCTTTTATTGTCTGCTTATTTGCCCCTTTTATTTATCCTACTTCTGACTTGGTTTTACAGGGAGAATACTGTAAGAACGGCCCATGATCTGAATTCTGTATCTGTACATTTCAAAAGTGCTGAACCATTTAAGTCATTTAGCAGACGCTCTTATCCAGAGCGACTTACAAATTGGTGCATTCACCTTATGATATCCAGTGGAACAACCACTTTACAATAGTGCATCTAACTCTTTTAAGGGGGGGGGGGTTAGAAGGATTACTTTATCCTATCCTAGGTATTCCTTAAAGAGGTGGGGTTTCAGGTGTCTCCGGAAGGTGGTGATTGACTCCGCTGACCTGGCGTCGTGAGGGAGTTTGTTCCACCATTGGGGTGCCAGAGCAGCGAACAGTTTTGACTGGGCTGAGCGGGAACTGTACTTCCTCAGAGGTAGGGAGGCGAGCAGGCCAGAGGTGGATGAACGCAGTGCCCTTGTTTGGGTGTAGGGCCTGATCAGAGCCTGAAGGTACGGAGGTGCCGTTCCCCTCACAGCTCCGTAGGCAAGCACCATGGTCTTGTAGCGGATGCGAGCTTCAACTGGAAGCCAGTGGAGAGAGCGGAGGAGCGGGGTGACGTGAGAGAACTTGGGAAAGTTGAACACCAGACGGGCTGCGGCGTTCTGGATGAGTTGTAGGGGTTTAATGGCACAGGCAGGGAGCCCAGCCAACAGCGAGTTGCAGTAATCCAGACGGGAGATGACAAGTGCCTGGATTAGGACCTGAACCAATAGTTATATTGACTACGTCCTTCCTAGCTCGCTCATTAGTCTTTATCGAAATTAGAAATGGCCTCTTATCCGCTCGTCGTCCCTTTATGCCATAGTTTGTACATCTCAATTGTCATTAGACACCACATTTGTTTAAGTAAGTCAGCCATGTCAGCTATGTTTTTTAAAGGCAGTAAATGAGGCTGAATGAACTGTTTCGCTGCCAGACAAGGCTCAGCTGATAGCCAGGTGTAGCTGTGGTAAGGTGTTGGGACTCTGCTGTTAAGACAGCTTTATGTAGGCCCAAACAGTTTGTGGGCACCGTTTGTCACTGTTATAGTGCAATTAATGTATTGTTTAGTGTTGAGTTGTGAAGTCGCTTTGCTGGCATGCTAAAATTGCCAATGCCTGTCATGCTTAGAGACGATCTCATGTCAAGTGTTATTGAAATGTTGTGGCTGCAGGTTCACCTGCCTCATCTAAAGCCTATTTTTGGGCGGTTTTTGCTATAGGCCACCAAGTGCTAACTATGGTGCCAACAGAAATTGTATTTGAATTTAATATTTTGAATTTGTGTTAGGATATTGAATTTTATAATTTTGAATTTGTGTAAAGATATTGAATTTGAATTCAACATTTTTGAATTCGTAATTCACAAATTGAATCATACAATTCATAAATTGAACTTGTATTTCATGATTTGAAACTGAAATGAATGAATATTGCATTCAGTTTTAAAATACAATTTCAATAAAATTCAATATTCAAATATAGTATTCAAGTTCAGTTTCTAAATTCAGATTCAAAACTGCTAGCAACAACATTTTGTTACTTTTCCAGCCAGGAAAAGTAGAAGAAAAATTATAAATTGGACTCTCTTCCAGCCAATCGCAAAGTAAAACAGGCTACCACCTGACCTCATAAATGGCTGTTGCGTTGACTGCGTTGACTGTCTTTGCTGGCAGAAGACGCAAGAGACAATAGTGATCACTGAGCAGTCATATTAGCTAACTCTTCTAAGAAAGGTGTGTTCTTTGATATTACACCTGATCAAGCATCAAGCATAATGTGGCGCGATGCCACTGTACCACCACTGTCAACTGTAAGTTTTAACTGTCTGTCATACTCACAGCACTAATTAGTGGAACGCAGGATAGGGGTTAAGGTTAGCTAGAATAGGTAAAACATTTATAGTAAAAGCTTGCGATCGCATTCTTAACTTAGCTGCTAGTTAATTGCAATGTAAACTCTTGGGATAACTAAAGCTAAGAGAAACTGTAACACATTGGTTGATGTTTAATACAATTTTACCCGAGCAACCAAAATGACACAAAACAGGCTTCTTATGAAGGCAGCTAGCTATCTATGCTAGCAACAGTTTACCCCATACTATGGCCTGGTTAGCAAGATCCAGATGTTGAGATGCGTTAGCATGCGGCAATATACAGTACATGACCAAAAATATGTGGACACCTGCCAGTCGATAATCTAATTTCAAAATCATGGGCAGTTTGTCCCCCTTTGCTTCTGTAACAACCTCCACTCTTCTAGGAAGGCTTTCCACTAGATGTTGGAATATTGCTGCAGGGACTTTCTTCCATTCAACAACAAGAGCATTAGTGAGGTTGGGCACTTATGTTGGGCGATTAGGACTGGCTCGCAGTTGGTGTTCCAAATTCATCCCAAAGGTGTTCGATGGGGTTGCGGTCAGGGCTCTGTGCAGGCCAGTCAAGTTCATCCACACCAATCTCGACAAACCATTTATGTCTGGACCTCGCTTTGTGCACGGGGGCATTGTTAGGGAAAACTGTTGGGGAAAAAATGGTTTGACCAAATACAATGCTATTTATCTGTAAGCAGATGAACAACAGACTTTCAGCATGCTTATAGAGAAGGACACTCAACATGTGCTGCACTAACACAATTAATGATGATTCGTTGAAAGAAGTCAGAGTGCTAGTATCAATAATACGCATGCCAGTCTCTCTTGGCTAAGAGTTGAGGAAAGACTGACTGCATCACTTCTTGTTTTTATAAGAAACACTAATGTGTTGGAAACTTGAACTTGTTTGCATAGTCAACTTACACACAGCACTGACACACACACGTACCCCACCAGAAATGCCACCAGGGGTCTTTTCGCAGTCCCCAGGTTCAGAACAAATTCAAGGAAACGTACAGTATTATACAGGGCCATGATTGCATGGAACTCCCTTCCATCTCATATTGCTCAAGTGAACAGCAAACATAGCTTTAACAAAACAAATAAATCCACACCTCATGGTACAACGCCTCTCCCCCATGTGACCTATTTGTTTTGTATGTACTGACATGTATGTGTAAATGATAGATGCACACACACACTCACACACTACATGTTCATGTTTTTAAATGTATGCAAATTATAAAGTATTTTGGCTGTAATGGGATCCTATTCAAATCTAATCAAAAACACCAGGCTTAGGGGCCAAGCCTGGGTCAGATGGAGGAGTGAGAAAGAACAAGAGGGAGAGGGAGGGAGAAATTGGCAAAAGGAGCCAAAACAGAGAGAGAGAAACAGGGAGAGGGAGATTGAGACTGTAGTTCAGAGAGAGGGACAGAATGAGAGCGAGATTCCCAGCTCGTTATCCAAAAGAGCAAAGCCGGGGGGACTAGGGCTAACTGTGTGTGTGTGCAATAGCTTCTCAATTAATTTGGCAACGCTCTGCCCTTAGAATATCCAGGTTAGCATGGCCTTGAACAGTTTATGTTTATGGTTTATGTTTGCTGTACTTTACTGTTCTGTTCCGTACTGTACTTTCCAAACACGTGAAACATCTATGATTGGTTCAGATTTGGTCTGGCCAGGATCGAGTTTTAACCACTTAATCATTCATAAATACACTTGATATTAATAAAAACACACATGTTGGGCTCTATTGTAACCAACCTAACGTAATGGTGAATCTAAGTGCAGGCAGTAGTGCTATAGGTTCAGGGGTGTGTCAGAAATACTTTCACTATCACGAAAGGGCTGGGTTTTGAGGAATAAACAAGTTGTGGGTGTGTTGAGGCTTGGCACCTCACTGGCCAATCAGAATGTGTGATTTCTTCCTGTAATGTATTTATCATATTTGATGTATTGCCTTGGAATCAATTCCAATTCCAATGTTAGTCCGTTATAGTTTGTTAATAGCTTACAGAAACGAAATAATGGCCTATCTATCTCTACATAATGCCGACCTATCTTTACTAAATGCGTTAACTTGAACCCATTTGCAGCCCACATTGTTCTAAGTAATTGCATGGCTTCAAAGCATTCACACTGATATAGAGGCACGGCCTACTGTACGTTGCATTATGGCTGAGTGGCACGCCCTGACCATAGTTTGCTTTGTATGTTTTTATGTTTTGTTTGGTCAGGGTGTGATGTGAGTGGGCATTCTATGTTGTTTGTCTAGTTTGTCTGTTTCTATGTGTTTAGCCTGATATGGTTCTCAATCAGAGGCAGGTGTCAGTCGTTGTCACAAGGGGTCTGAGGATCTCATCTCGGTACCTAATGGCAGTCAGGCTACCTCTCGCGAGCACATGGAGGGCTGTGCGGCCCCACAAAGAAATGCCACCCCACACCATGACTGACCCATCGCCAAACCGGTCATGCTGGAGGATGTTGCAGGCAGCAGAACGTTCTCCGCGGCGTCTCCAGACTCTGTCACGTCTGTCACATGTGCTCAGTGTGAACCTGCTTTCATCTGTGAAGAGCACAGGGCGCCAGTGGCGAATTTGCCAATCTTGGTGTTCTCTGGCAAATGCCAAACGTCCTGCAACCCCCACCTGTGGACATCGGGCCCTCATGGAGTCTGTTTCTGACCGTTTGAGCAGACACATGCACATTTGTGGCCTGCTGGAGGTCATTTTGCAGGGCGCTGGCAGTGCACCTCCTTGCACAAAGGCGGAGGTAGCGGTCCTGCTGCTGGGTTGTTGCCCTCCTACGGCCTCCTCCACGTCTCCTGATGTACTGGCCTGTCTCCTGGTAGCGCCTCCATGCTCTGGACACTACGCTGACAGACACAGCAAACCTTTTTGCCACAGCTCGCATTGATGTGCCATCATGGATGAACTGCACTACCTGAGCCACTTGTGTGGGTTGTAGACTCCGTCTCATGCTACCACTAGAGTGAGAGCACCGCCAGCATTCAAAAGTGACCAAAACATCAGCCAGGAAGCATAGGAACTGAGAAGTGGTCTGTGGTCACCACCTGCAGAATCACTCCTTTTTTGGGGGTGTCTTGCTAATTGCCTATAATTTCCACCTTTTGTCTATTCCATTTGCACAACAGCATGTGAAATTTATTGTCAATCAGTGTTGCTTCCTAAGTGGACAGTTTGATTTCACAGAAGTGTGATTGACTTGGAGTTACATTGTGTTGTTTAAGTGTTCCCTTTATTTTTTTGAGCAGTGTAGAAAGAGACAATGTCCACTCACCATTGTGCTGCTCACAAATAGGCCTGTGTTTTATGAACATAATCAGAACCATCTCACAGATCAGATCGCATTCACATATCCCCAGGAGATGCATTGCAAACACACCACGGACGTTGTCACCGTAAAACCAGGAATGTGAATCATTCTAATAAGGAACCAAACCCTTTATCGACCGGCTTAACTACTTTGCGATTGCATTGGGCAGACAAGAAAAAGGCTTCACTGACTGTGGTTTTTAATCGAATAAAACCAACTCTATAACCAGCTTTTGGTTAGTCTTAAAAATCCCTTTCAGCTCTGCCTGAAATTAGCACTTTGGATCATGTTTTTAAGGGCACACCTCAAATATTTCCACCCCGCCCATCTGAGCCCAAGCGAGCTGATAAAAGACAGGGACATTGCCGAACCTAGCAAAGAGGGCTGGAAAATGCCCAGTGCGCCACTTTTTACATGACGAAATTGCAAACTAACGTGAGTTTGACACTAGCACTGCCTTAACGCCAGCCGAACATAGAGCCCTTGGTGTGTCATCACAGTGTTGTGGTCAGACTCATTCAGGTGGAAAAAACTTAAACATGCACCTTTTTTTCAACGCTGATTTGAATGACATTAAGAAAACTGAATGTTGTCAACAACAACAGAAAATCGAGGATCTGTAATCTGAGTGCAATATTTTTTCTGGTAACGTAACGGATTACAATTACAGTTTTTATGTAACTCGTTACTCCCCAACCCTGCAAATGTAATTCTGTTAAAATACCCCAAATCATTGTTGTTTTTTTGTCTGGGTTTCCTGAGGAATCGCTCTATTCTAACAATAGCCAACAGACCTTTACAAGTCCAGTGTGTCTGCAGTGTTGTTAAAATCAAGACCTCTAGCAGTTTCGGTGGAATCGGACGCTCCGGACCAACGATGAGTCAACTACATGTGTCAGGCGTCAAAAGCCTAATGGTGTAGAAACGGATTGTTGTGACTACCAGTTTTCCAAAAGTTGCCGAACAACTCAGGAGAGAGGCAACAGGTGAAAGCTGACGAGGTCAAGCTTTGATGCGTGAACCGTCTCTCTCTCTCTCTCTCTCTCTCTCTCTCTCTCTCTCTCAATTCAATTCAATTCAATTCAAGGGGCTTTATTGGCATGGGAAACATGTGTTAACATTGCCAAAGCAAGTGAGGTAGATAATATACAAAAGTGAAATAAACAATAAAAATTAACAGTAAACATTACACATACAGAAGTTTCAAAACAATAAAGACATTACAAATGTCATATTATATATATACAGTGTTGTAACAATGTACAAATGGTTAAAGCACACAAGTTAAAATAAATAAACATAAATATGGGTTGTATTTACAATGGTGTTTGTTCTTCACTGGTTGCCCTTTTCTTGTGGCAACAGGTCACAAATCTTGCTACTGTGATGGCACACTGTGGAATTTCACCCAGTAGATATGGGAGTTTATCAAAATTGGATTTGTTTTCGAATTCTTTGTGGATCTGTGTAATCTGAGGGAAATATGTCTCTCTAATATGGTCATACATTGGGCAGGAGGTTAGGAAGTGCAGCTCAGTTTCCACCTCATTTTGTGGGCAGTGAGCACATAGCCTGTCTTCTCTTGAGAGCCATGTCTGCCTACGGCGGCCTTTCTCAATAGCAAGGCTATGCTCACTGAGTCTGTACATAGTCAAAGCTTTCCTTAAGTTTGGGTCAGTCACAGTGGTCAGGTATTCTGCCACTGTGTACTCTCTGTTTAGGGCCAAATAGCATTCTAGTTTGCTCTGTTTTTTTGTTAATTCTTTCCAATGTGTCAAGTAATTATCTTTTTGTTTTCTCATGATTTGGTTGGGTCTAATTGTGCTGTTGTCCTGGGGCTCTGTGGGGTGTGTTTGTGTTTGTGAACAGAGCCCTAGGACCAGCTTGCTTAGGGGACTCTTCTCCAGGTTCATCTCTCTGTAGGTGATGGCTTTGTTATGGAAGGTTTGGGAATCTCTCTCTCTCTCTCTCTCTCTCTCTCTCTCTCTCTCTCTCTCTCTCTCTCTCTCTCTCTCTCTCTCTCTCTCTCTCTCTCTCTCTCTCTCTCTCTCTCTCTCTCTCTCTCTCTCTCTCTCTCTCTCTCTCTCTCTCTCTCTCTCTCGTCGGAGTGCATGCTGGGAGTGAGTCGTCAAGCAGGAGTGATTGTGAGAGCGAATGGAATTTCTTTTCACTCTATTGGGTTTTGGTATGTATATATATATATTGATTAGTTTAGTTGTTTTAAGGGTATTTTGTTTAATTATCACTAAGCACGTATAGGGGTGGTGGGATCGTTGAGGTTGGTTTTTCGCGAGGGCACAACCAGCGGGTGGGGCTGGTTGCAATGGCCACTCGTGGGAGTGTGGAGTTTGAAAAACTTAGTCGGAGGCATGGAGTAAAGATTCCTGCTGCGGCCGGGTGTTCAGTGGAAGAATGTAGCTTGGCTGTGGGTGCTATCATTGGGTATGATAGCATCAAATCAGCCTCAAGGATGAATAGCGCTGTAGTGATATTCTTAGATTCCATTGAAAAGGTGAATAAAATAGTTGAGAGGGGTGTTGTGTTGCGGGAGACACAGACGCCGGTATTTCCGCTTATGAATCCGGCGAAGAAAGTTATACTTTCTAACGTGCCACCATTTGTTAGAGATGAAGTGTTGGAGCGAGAGTTATCTCGCCATGGTCAAATCGTATCTACAACAAAGAAGGTTCTTTTTGGATGCAAATCTCCGTTGCTGAAACATGTCGTGTCTCATAGGAGACAAGTGCATATGATTTTAAAAAAGGACGGAGATTAACTGAATTTAGCGTTCAGTTTTAAGATTGATGGATTTGATTATGTCTTTTACGCTTCTACTGAATCAATGAAATGCTTTGGCTGTGGAAGAGAGGGGCATTTGGTGCGTAGTTGTCCCGAGAATGAGCGCGCTGAGCCCGGTAGTAGCTCTAGTGCTGGTGCAACTAACGCACCACCGCGAAGGGATGAACATGCTAAGGGTGCAGGGGAAGGGAGAAGGTGGGCAGATGTGGTTGGAAAAGTAGGAGAGGAAGGCATTGTGGATACGGGGGCAATTGTGGTAGATCAGAACAAAGAGGGAGGGGAAACAGTCGGTGAGATTGCGACTGCCGTCGCTGAGGTGGTGCTGGAAAATGAAATTGGAGGTCAAGAGGAGATTGAAATAACGGAAAAGGAAGCAGATGTTTTCAAAATACCGAGGAGTAAAAGGAAAGAATTTAAGGGGTGGTGAAGGGTCTAATTCTAAGAGAAAGGTAGAGATTGATAAATCAGTTGAAGATGAACAAGTTGTAGAGATGGTGGAGTTTTCTTCTGGGGAGGATAGCGAGAGTGAGTCATCTGACGCGTCACAACAATATAGCGAGATAAATGGGGTGGAAGGGAGGTATGGGATTGAGAAGATACGTCAATTTCTAAAGTTGACAAAAGGGAAGAAATATATGCAGGATTACAATGTAACTGATTTTTTCCCTGAAAGTGAATTGTTTATTGAATCAGCAAAGTTTCTAATGTCAAAAATTACAGGGGGAGGTTTGAAAAGCCCTGAAATTGCTAGACTCAAGAAAGTGGTCACGAGAGTGATAAGTGATGTAAATTCTAAAGACAATGAAAGAGTTCAGTTGCAGTTTTAACTCTGTAAAGAGATGTGGTGGCTGTATCTTCCTCTGTATATTTTTTTCATCCATGAGCAGTTTTAAGATTTCTTCTTTAAACGTAAATGGGGCAAGAGATGGTAAAAAAAGAGCCATGGTATATGAGTTAATTAGGGGAAAGGGAAGTGACATAAATTTTCTACAAGAAACGCATAGTAATTTGGAAAATGAAGTTATGTGGCAACAGGAGTGGGGGGGGAACAGTGGTGTGTAGTCATAAAAACTCAAAAAGTGGTTGGTGTGGCTATCTTGTTCTCAAAAGGGTTTTTGCCTTTGTCTTATGAGGTTGAAGAGGTAGTTGAGGGGAGGTTATTAAAAGTTAGAGCAAGGTATGAAAACATCACTATGTGTCTGATAAATGTATATGCCCCAGTGGTGACAGTTGAGAGGGTATGTTTTTTAGAGACATTATCAAATACCATTGAGAAATGTAACAAAGAAGATTATTTATTTATTGCTGGGGATTTTAACTGCACAGTCAGCGATTTAGATAGAAATCACCAAGAACCTCATATAGCCTCAAGGACTTTTTTAAAACGCCTCATTGTAACACATGAACTGTGTGATATTTGGCGGAGTCAACATGGAGGAACAAGGCAGTACACCTGGGCGCATGTGAGAGAGAACATCATCTCTATGGCCAGGTTAGATAGGTTTTATTGTTTTGAGCATCAATCTCAGGTCTGTAAATCAAGTGTGATAACCCCAGTGGGATTTTCTGATCATTGTTTAATAACAGAGGTGGTGTTCATTAACGATGTAAAACCCAAAAGCGCATACTGGCATTTTAATATAACTTTATTGAGTGATGCTCACTTCAGGAAATGTTTCAGTTTTTTTCTGGGAGAGGTGGAGGTCTCAAAAGACCAGTTTTGTATCCCTTCAACAGTGGTGGGATATAGGGAAAATCCAGATTCAACAATTCTGTAATCAATACACGAGGAATGTCACCAAGGATATCACCAGATCAATGAAAGCCCTAGAGTTTGAAATAGTGGAACTCATGACGTTGGTTGAGACCACAGGAGATCGAGGCCATACTCAGGCCCTCAAGAGGAGAAAAGCTGCATTGGCAGACCTGCTGGGTATCAGAGCACAGGGGGCATTGGTGAGAAGTAAGTTTCAGGGAATATCTGAAATGGATGCCTCATCCAAATTTTTCTTTGGTTTAGAGAAAAAGAATGGACAAAGAAAATTTATTCATTGTCTCAAATCAGCTGTTGGACAAGAGCTCACTAGCCCTAGTGAAATTAGAAAGAGGGCAGTAGAGTTCTATGCTGAGCTCTACAAGTGTGAGTACAAAGAGGATAAAACAGTGACACAGCAGTTCTTTGATGGGCTCCCAAAGGTGGCTGCAGAAGCTCAGGTTGAGCTTGAGCAACCATTGTCTTTGCAGGATTTATACACTGCATTAAAAGGCATGGAAAATGGAAGGGCACCAGGCATTGATGGGCTTCCCGTTGACTTTTTTAAGTCTTTTTGGGCTATGTTGGGAGAGGATTGGCTAGCAGTAGTTAATGATAGTTTAACCGGAGGGTTACTACCAATAAGCTGCAGAAGGGCTGTCCTCACCCTACTGCCCAAAAAGGGTGACCCTAGGGAGGTGAAGAACTGGAGGCCGGTGGCTTTATTGTGCACTGATTATAAGATATTGTCGAAGGCTTTGTCCAACAGGCTGAGGGAGGTGATGGGGCAAATCATAAATACGGACCAGTCCTACTGTGTTCCTGGCAGGCAGATAGGGGATAACATTTCTCTGATTCGTGATTTTTTGGACGTCTCTAGGGCTATTGGGTTGGATGCTGGTCTAATTTCAATTGATCAGGAAAAGGCATTTGACCGAGTTGAACATCAATATTTATGGCACACGTTTGAGTCGTTTGGGTTCAGCTCTGGTTTTATTGCCATGATAAAGGTGATATATGGTGACATTGAAAATGTATTGAAAGTTAACGGTGGTTTGAGTGCTCCTTTTAAAGTGTGTAGAGGTATTAGGCAGGGATGTTCTTTGTCAGGAATGTTATATGCCATTGCTATAGAGCCACTACTAAATAGCATTAGAAGTCGCATTGCAGGGGTGTACCTTTCAGAGGATATTCCTCCTATTCGTCTCTCAGCCTATGCTGATGATGTAGTTGTGTTAGTGAAAAATCAAGCGGAGGTGGATAGTTTGAGTCTAATGGTTGATCGTTGCAAAGGTAAATTGGGAAAAGAGTTGTGCTTTACAGATTGGAGAATGGTCTGGAGGGATCATGGCTTTGCCAGGGGGGCTAGAATGGTGTAAGGGAGGTTTTAAGTATCTTGGAGTGTACCTAGGAGATGAGGGGACTATGGAAAAAAATTGGAGTGGGGTGGTTGAAATGGTGGAAGGGAGGATGAGGAGATGGTGTTGGTTACTATCTCGTATGTCATATAGGGGGCGCACTATTATAGTTAACAATGTGATTGCCTCTGCACTGTGGCATCGGTTGTCAGTTTTAGAACCACCATCTGGCCTTCTGGCTAAGATACAGGCAATTATTGTGGATTTCTTTTGGGATAAATATCACTGGGTTCCACAAAGTGTTTTGTATTTGTCAAAAGAGGAGGGGGGACAAGGTCTTGTACATCTTGCTAGTAGGGCTGCTGCTTTCCGGTTTCAGTTTATTCAAAGGTTGCTTTATGGACCGGAAAATGTGGTGTGGAGAGGGGTGGCAGGTCTTGTATTACAGAGGGTTGGAGGATTAGGTTTAAAGAAGGCTTTATTTCTGGTTGATAGTAGCCAGATTTCTAGGGAGGGAGTACCTCCGTTTTACAGAGGCCTTCTCAGAGTGTGGAGCATAATGAAGGTGTCCAGACGAACTTCAGCGGAGTCAGTGCATTGGCTGTTGGAGGAACCTCTGGTGTATGGGGCAAGACTGGATTGTACAACTGCAGCTGTTCCACATTTCTCCAAGATTCTGGTGAAGGGCAAAATCATCACCTTAAAACAGTTAATGGCCATGGCTGGGCCCGCCTTAATCGATGGAAGACGGGTGGCTGAACATTTGGGGATGAGGTCGGAAAGGATTGTCGGACAAATGCTGGGGAGCTGCAGGAAGGCTCTGTCAGCGGAAGAGTGGGGTATGCTTAGTAGCCACAAGAAGAAGGTACAAGATGAAGACGTCTCATTTCCAAGACTAGGGATTACACCAAATATCCCAGAGTCAGAAAGAAAGGCGTTATTGCTGGATTTGAGAGGGTTGGAGGAGGTGGGTTTGGATGAGGTGAATGGGAAGGACTTGTATAGGGGGTGTGTCAAGGTGTTGAATAAAGATAAATTGAAAAATAGAAAAGACACTCCATGGAGGGTAAAATTGGGCATTGATGACAAGGTAAAGCCAGAATGGAGAGCACTGTACAAGCCACCGTTTCAAAAGGGTACTGGTGATATGCAATGGAGGGTTTTACATGGTATCATTGCAGTTAATGCTTTTGTATCTGTTATTAACTCAGATGTTAGAGATGGATGTCCTTTTTGTAATATAAGAGAAACCATTTTTCACTGTTTTATGGAGTGTGAGAGGATAAAACCTCTATTGGAAATGCTGGAATCTTTGTTTAAAGCTGTAGGGGAGTTTTTCAATAACACTGTTTTTATTTTGGGGTTTCGATATAGTAAGCAACAGAAAAGAAAATGTCAAATGTTAAATTTTATTTTGGGACAAGCTAAGATGTCAATTTTTCTGAGTAGGAAACATAAGATAGAAACGGGATATGGGCAGGATGTAAGATGTGTTTTTAAAGGATTAGTGAAAGCAAGAATAAAAGTAGATTTTGAGTTCTTCTCAGCTGTAAAAGATCTCATATTGTTTGAGGAGAAGTGCGCTTTGTTTTGTAGAGGAGGGGAAATTATTTTTTGCTGATGAAATAAGTTGAATGTATATGTTATGTATTTATTTTTTGTTTAGGAATTACATTTGTTGTTTCATTTCTGAAAAGGCAGTGTGTCATTATTTATGTTAACACTTGAGTATAAAATAAAGGTTTTATAAAAACTCAAACTCTTTCTCTCTCTCTCTCTCTCTCTCTCTCTCTCTCTCTCTCTCTCTCTCTCTCTCTCTCTCTCCATGCTGGGAGTGTTTGGTGCATGCTGGGAATTGTATGGTCGAGGGAGTGCGTGTGTTGTGTAGAGTTAGATATTCAGGAATTTCTTTCGGTTTTCTCTTTCTTGGTGGCATTTTTTGTTTTCTTCTGTGCATGATTAAGATTATTATAATTTTTTTTGTGTGGTAGAATTAAGTATTTATTTTTTTTCGTATCGAAATTACCTTGATTTTGGCGGGGATGGCAGGCCGAATGGGGATGCCGTCCCTGTCACTTCGACATGGCTTTAGGTGTGTTACTGAAGCTACTGTCACTGTGGAGGAGTTTCTGGTCGCCGTAGGAGAGAAGGTAGGATATGAGAATATTGCTTATGCGTCACGGATGAATAAAGCGGTGGTGGTATTTCTTAAAGAAGAGCGCCTTGTTGATCGTATGGTTGAGCATGGCGTAATTCTTAAAGGAATGTTTTTTCAAGTTACGCCGCTTTTTTCTCCGTCAACAAGGGTAACGATTTCAAATGTACCGCCGTTTATTCCAAATGAGCTATTGGAGCGCGAGTTATTGCGCTTTGGGAAGTTTGCAAGTTCAATTAAGGTTGTCCCGTTGGGTTGCAAACACCCGGCGTTGAAACAGGTTATGTCGTTTCGGCGACAGGTATTTATGTTTTTGGACTCACCGGAGCAGACTTTAGAGATATCTTTTAAAGTTAAGTATGACAATAGACTGTATATGGCTTATGCTAGTACGGGTAGTCAACGGTGTTTTGAGTGTGGGGATGTTGGCCATAAGCGACATGCTTGCCCGAAAAGGGAGAAGGCAGAGGGAGGGGCGCAGGTGGTCATCGTAACGCCTGGGCCCATTGATGTATGGAGAGGTGGGCCGACAGTGGTTGAGCAGCCACAAGCACCTATTGCTGAGGAACAAGTTATCCGTGTTGAGGGCACGAGTTTGCAAATTGTATTAGAGGGAAATGTTATGCAGCAGAAAAATATTGTTGTAGAAGGTAAGGATGGATTTGAAGAGCCAGTTCCTCAGACTGGTGAGGAGATGCCCAGTACGAGTACTGGGGCACAGGAGGGGGTTCATGTGGAGCTAATCTCCCAGGTAGTGGAGGAGATGCCCACTATGAGTAACGGGGTACAGGAGGGGGTTCATGTGGAGCTAATCTCCCAGGTAGTGGAGGAGATGCCTACTACGAGTAATGGAGTACAGGAGGGGGTTCATGTGGAGCTAGGCTCCCAGGTAGTGGAGGAGATGCCCACTACGAGTAATGGGGTACAGGAGGGGGTTCATGTGGAGCTAGGCTCTCAGGTAGTGGAGGAGACGCCCACCACGAGTAATGGGGTTCAGGTGGGGCTAGTCTCCCAGGTAGTGGAGGAGATGCCTGGTACGAGTGATGGGGTGCAAGTGGGGAGTGTTGAAAGGGATGTGGTAGAGGGGAGTCAGTGGTCTGTGGCCTCAGCTGAGGAGGATCAGGAGAAGGAAATGGATATCTCTTTTGATATGATAGCAGCCGGTGAGGACTCAATTTATGATCTAGAGGAGGTAAATGGTTTTCTGGATCAGACTTTTGGGAAATCTGTCAAATTGGCAGAATATTTTGATGTTGATAAGTTTGTGAGGTCAGCTGTGATGTTACAGAAGACGGTGGGGTTAGACCAGTTGAGTGAGAAGAAGCGGTTTCGCTTGAGGAAATTTGTTACTGCTGTTACAGCAGCAAAAGGTGGTGGGAAACGTGGTCAGGTTAATAAGAAAAAAATTAAATAATGATGATGATCATGCTTCATAGGGTGTCTTTTTTCTCTTTGGTTTCTCCTTGGTATCTTCTGCTTTTCCTTTCTCTTTTCTACATGGAGGTACTAAGGGTAGGCTCTCTCAATATTAATGGGGGAAGGGACAGAAATAAGAGGGCTTGAGTATTAGAAATAATAAAACAGAAAAGGCTTAATGTAGTTTTCCTACAGGAAACACATAGTGATGAGGAAAATGAGGTTGACTGGGGTATGTGGTGGGAGGGGCAGCATATACTCAGTCATGGTACTAACTTCAGTGCTGGGGTGGCCATCTTGTTTTCCTCAGGGTAGGGGTGACTGTGATATTTACAACAGAGATTGTCAAGGGTCGGGTTTTATTGGTCAAGGTGGATGTTATGGGGTTTTTGTTTGTTTTTATGAATGTTTATGCTCCTAATGAGGGTACAGAGCGTCTTGTTGTGTTTGATCAAATAAAAGAAACCTTAAGACAGTGTGACCAAGAGGGGTGTATGGTTTTAGGGGGGGACTGGAACTGTACTGTGGATTTTACTGTTGATCGCACCGCTGAAGAACCTCACCTGCGGTCAGCCACTTTCCTGTCTGGCCTATTAACTGAGTTAGAGCTTTCTGATGTGTGGAGAGTCAGGAATGCAAAAGTTAGGCAGTACACATGGTTGAAAGTGAATGAAGGTCGTGTCAGTGCAGCAAGGTTAGATAGGTTGTACGTATCTGATCAATACTGTAGTAGGGTTGGAAGGTGTGCCATTACTCCTGTGGGTTTCTCTGATCATCATATTATTACTGTTGACATTCACTTGTCCTGTCCACGAAGGTCATCACCTTACTGGTATTTTAATGTTAAATTGTTACATGATGTCAAGTTTTGTGAAAGGTTTTTGTTGTTTTGGGAAAAATGGAGGGTTAAAAAAGGGAATTTTGAGTCCTTGAGACAATGGTGGGATGTTGGGAAGGCCCAAATACGATTATTTTGTCAACAGTATACTGCTCTGTCTCAAATTGAAGTTAAAGAGACTATCAAGGCCCTTGAACAGGACATCAAATCAATTGAATTGAAGCTGCTCACTCAGAACGACCCTGGACTAGTCATGAACTTACAGGACAAGAGACATGAACTGAGGTCGTTTCTGCAGGAAAGAGTGAAAGGTGCCTTGATTAGGTCTCGTTTCGCTTCCCTCAAGGATATGGATGCTCCTAGTGCTTTTTTTTAAAACCTTGGACAGTCGACTTTACAACGTAAACAGATGGTCTGCCTTCGTCTCCCTGATGGGAAGGTGACCACGGATGACAGTGAAATGCGTCAACATGCCGTGGATTTCTACTCTGCCCTCTACAAGGCGGAGGATTGTGACTCTCTGTGTACTGAACAGTTGTTACACGGTCTTCCTCAATTGGGACCTGACCAGAGAGTCGCATTGGACTCTGACATTACACTACAAGAGCTGTCCACAGCAGTTATGCAGCTCTCATCAGGCCGAGCCCCTGGCATTGATGGTTTACCATCTGAGTTCTATAAGCACTTTTGGGGGTCTATTGGGGAGGATTTTTATGAAGTGGTGTGTGACTCTTTTCATGAGGGTTCTCTTCCTGTATCCTGTCAACGTGCGGTGCTTTCACTGTTGTCAAAAAAGGGGGATTTGGCTCTCATAAAAAATTGGAGACCTGTTGCTTTGCTGTGCGCAGAATACAAAATTGTTTCTAAATGTCTCTCAAACAGGTTGAAAGAGTATCTAGGATTGTTGGTCCACAAGGACCAGTCCTACTGTGTACCTGATCGCTCTATTGTTGACAACTTGTTTCTGATAAGAGATGTTTTAGACATTTGTAAACTGTCTGATGTAAATGTGGGTTTACTTTCTTTGGATCAGGAGAAGTCTTTTGACCGCGTGGACCACCAGTACTTGTTTAAAACGATGAAAGCCTTTGGGTTCGGGGATGTTTTTTTGTCTTGGATGAATTTACTGTATGCTGGGGCCTCGTGTATGGTGAAGGTGGGGGGTGGTTTGAGTTGCCCCATCCCTGTCCAAAGGGGCATCAGGCAGGGATGTCCAATTTCAGGGCAGTTATATAGTCTGGCGATTGAACCAATGCTTTGTTTTTTAAGAGCGAAGCTTACTGGTTTCTCTGTGCCAGGTGTAATGAAGGGTCCCACGATAGCACTGTCTGCGTATGCAGATGATGTGACAGTTTTTATTACAGGGGCTGAGGATGTTAAGGTTCTCTCAGACGCTTTAAAGGTGTATGAGGGTGCCTCCTCAGCTAGAGTCAATTGGGGAAAGAGTGAAGCGCTGTGGGCAGGTCAGCTTCAGACGGGGTCCGCTCCACGGTTACCAGGGGGGCTTCAGTGGGGCAGAGATGGGATGAAGACATTGGGTGTTTTTCTAGGCTCTGATGTCTTTCAGAAAAAGAACTGGGAGGGTGTAGTGGAGAAAGTGTGTGCCAGACTGTCAAGATGGAAATGGGTGCTACCCCAGTTGTCTTATAGGGGAAGGGTACTGGTAATTAATAATCTTGCTGCCTCTACCCTGTGGCACAGACTAATGATTTTGCAGCCACCAAAGGGTCTGATACAAGAGCTTCAGAGGACCCTTGTCAATTTCTTCTGGTCTGGACAACACTGGATCAAAGCTGCAGCCCTGTACATGCCACTGCACGAGGGGGGGCAAGGCCTGGTGGACATTTCCTCTAGGATCATGGCTTTCCGGCTTCAAGCAGCCCAGAGACTGTTGTACAGAGATGGTTCTAGCTGGGTCGACACAGCCTATACACTGATGAGGAGAGCGGGCTGTTTGGGCTTAGACAAGCACCTTCTCCTCTTAAAGCTGGAGGGGGGTGAGTTGAATGGCCTGACTCCATTTTATGAGTCTGTTATGCAGGCTTGGAGGGTTCTTGTCAAGTCCCGTAAGGCCGGCACGCCACCAGGGATGCGGCTTTTTGAAGAGCCTCTTTTTTATAACACTGCCATCCAGTCCAGTGCTCTGGGTTCAGCCAGCCTGCGTTCATGCCTGTTAGGCGTGGGGTGTACCAAGCTGGGTCATCTGATGCAGAGCAGGAGCAGATCGTCGGAGGAGCTGGGAGAAAGAGCAGGGATCCGATCATCTCGCCTACTGAGGAAGGTCGTCGCTGAGGTCTGTGACTCCTTGCCAGTGCTTCATCGTCAGTATGTGACTGACACTTCCAGTTCTGATCGGTGGAAGGAGGGTCTGGATTATGTGTTCTCTGCACTGATTGTTAGTGCTGCGGTGGGGGCATTCGAGGAGGACGTGGGGATGCTGCTTTCCTTCCATACCCCGGAGCTGGGGGAGTTCAAGGAGGTGGGAAAGAAGGCCATGTACAGAATATGTGTAAAGGTGTCCCATGCCTCTTCCCTGGAAGGGGTAAAATCGACGAGGTGGGCGGATGTGCTTGGTCCAGGTGCTTCCCCAAAAGGCTGTTGGCGATCATTATACAAACTGCCGATTGATAAGAGGACAGCTGACCTCCAATGGAGGATCATACATGGAGCTATAGCCACCAACATGCATCTGGTACACCTGGACCCTACTGTTGGGGAAGGGTGTCCATTCTGTGCAGAGTCTGAAACTCTGGCACACCTGTTTTTACTGTGTCCCAGGTTGGTCGGGATGATTGACCTGATCACTGACTGGTTCTCCACGTTGGGAGAGGTTTTCTCTTCCCAACTGTATATATTTGGGCCAAAGTACAGGTTCAGTCAAAAGGGTGTACTTGTGTTGCTTAATTTTGTGTTAGGGGCAGCAAAATTAGCGATATGGAAGACCCGAAAGAACAGTATTCGGGGACAAGGGTCTGTGGATGTGGTGGGAATGCTGGAGGGAATGTTGGCAGCGAGACTAAGGGTTGAGTTTGCCTATTATAAACTTGTCAACAATATTGATCTGTTTTTGAGTATATGGGGTATTCAGAGGCTGTTGTGTTTAGTTACTGTGGAGGAGGAGTTGGAGTTGTGTTTTTAATTGATGTGTAACTGTGGTTTTGTATGAGTATTTATTGTGTGGTGGGCTCCCAGACCCAATAAAGATGATTTAAATCTCTCTCTCTCTCTCTCTCTCTCTCTCTCTCTCTCTCTCTCTCTCTCTCTCTCTCTCTCTCTCTCTCTCTCTCTCTCTCTCTCTCTCTCTCTCTCTCTCTCTCTCTCTCTCTCTCTCTCTCTCTCTCTCTCTCTCTCTCTCTCTCTCTCTCTCTCTCTCTCTCTCTCTCTCTCTCTCTCTCTCTCTCTCTCTCTCTCTCTCTCTCTCTCTCTCTCTCTCTCTCTCTCTCTCTCTCTCTCTCTCTCTCTCATATGATTTCCCTCTTCCTGGAAAATTCCCTTCAAAATGTCACAGACACACAATCTGAGGAATCCTCACCACTGATTGTTCATAGACTTACATACACAGCCAGTTTTGATCTCCCCCCCCCCCCCCCTTTCTCTGAAGAAAAGCACACCACCACTTATGAGGTCTTCCAAGATCTCCAGCTTCATAAGGTAAGTGTTAAACATTCAATTTGACTCCTGAGGTCCTTCCAATCCAAATAAAGTTGGAGAGCCAGCCATTTATTTTGTTAAAGAAGTTGGATGGAATTGCAGCTGGTAAGGCTTGAAATAAATACATCAACCTCGGTAATATATTCTTTAAAATAGGGAGAGTTTTCCATCTCTGAATCGTTTTGTTTTAGATTCCGTCTCTCACAGTTGAAGTGTACCTATGATAAAAATGACAGACCTCTACATGCTTTGTAAGTAGGAAAACCTGCAAAATCGGCAGTGTATCAAATACTTGTTCTCCCCACTGTATATAGGGCAGCAGCCTCTAAGGTGCTGGGTTGAGTAACCGGGTGGTAGCCTGCTAGTGTTGGCTATTTAACAGTCTGATGGCCTTGAGATAGAAGCTGTTTTTCAGTCTCTCGGGTCCCAGCTTTGATGCACCGGTCCTGACATTGCCTTCTGGATGGTAGCGGGGTGAACAGGCAGTGGCTCGGGTGGTTAATGTCCTTGATGATCTTTTTGGCCTTCCTGTGACATCGGGTGCTGTTGGTGTCTTGGAGGGCAGGCAGTGTGCCCCCAGTGATGCAGCACCAGCCGCCAGTCAGCCAGGACCTGCCAGAGCCGTCAGTCAGCCAGGACAGGACCTGCCAAAGTCGTAAGGCCGCCAGGACCTGCCAGAGTCGTCAGTCAGCCAGGCCCTGCCAGAGCCGACAGTCAGCCAGGACCTGCCAGAGCCCCTCAGTCGGGGGGGTACTGTCACGTTCCTGACCTTATTTCCTTTGTTTAGTCTTTGTTTAGTTGATCAGGACGTGAGCTGGGTGGGTATATTCTATGTTTTGTGTTTCATTGGTTTAGGTGTGTATTATTGGCCTGATATGGTTCTCAATCAGTGATTGAGAATGATTTCTTTGTTTTCACTAGGTTCACATGTTCAGGTCTGTAGCGTCGTTGGTTTCATTCTGTTTATTGTTTTGTTCGTGTTAATTAAGTTTTCCAATAAATATGGAAACGTACCACGCTGCGATTTGGTCCTCCTCTCTTCAACCTAACGACGAGCGTTACAATAGATATATATATTATATAGAAATATTTTTTTTTAAAGAAGACCTGGCCAAGCCTCCGGCAGAGTGCCTTTTTAAATTAGGACAAAAACATTTTGGTGCCTTAATGTGACGAGATATTGAAATAGGATAGCCCCCGATGTCATGGTGACTCCAAGGGTGGCAGCACTACCACTAGGCCAGCCCCCAATGTGCAAATGAATTGTTCTTTGTGAGCCACTGACTCAAGTCCCCAACTCTGCTCCACGGTACACCAACCCTAGTTTAAGAACCACATTTGCTCATAATGTGAAACATCAATGATGGTTTATGGAGGCTTCAATAAGCCTTTAAAAGTTATAATATACACTCACCGGCCAGTTTATTATGTACACCACCCCGTTCATGAAATTTGATCGCTCCTGTAGACAGTGATCACGTGGCCATGGCTTGGTATATAAAGGAGGCAGACAGGCATCAATGAATTAGTTACTGTTCAATTGAACGTTAGAATGGGCAAAACGAGTGACCCAAGAGACTTTGAGCGTGGTATGATCGTCGGTGCCAGGCGCGCCGGATCCAGTATCTCAGAAACGGCCGCCATCCTTGGCTTTTCACACAACGGTGTCTAGGTTTTGTTAATAAGAGAGGTCGAAGGAGAATGGCAGGAATCGTGCAAGCTAACAGGCGGGCCACAAACAGACAGAGAACAGCGCAGTACAACAGTGGAGTGCAGAACGGAATCTCGGAATGGACAACTCATCGATCCTTGTCACGAATGGGCTATTGCAGCAGACGACCACACCGGTTTCCACTCCTATCAGCTAAAGACAAGAAGAAGCGGCTCCAGTGGGCACGCGATCACCAACACTGGACAATTGTGGAGTGGAAAAACATTGCCTGGAACAGTTCAGTTTACATGAGTGGCCTGCACAGTCCCCAGACCTCAACCCAATAGAGCTGATTTTTGGGATAAGATGGAACGCTCTGTTCGCAGCATGAATGTACCTCTGTCCAATCTGCAGCAACTGCGTGAAGCTATTGCGTTAGCATGGACTAACATCCCTGTGAAATGTTTCCGACACCTTGCAGAATGCCCTGAAGAATTCAGGTTGTTCTGGAGGCAAAGGGTGGTCCAACCCTGTACTAGATGGGTGTACCTAACAGACTGTGTACTATTTTAAGTGTGATCACATTTCCTAAAAACAACATTTGAACAGCCTATAGGCATTTATAAGGCGTCATAAGCTCAAATAAATGCTTCTGGCATGTTTTGTATTTCACTTCAAGGTAAATATTGGAAAGCCGTTATCTCATACCGACATAAGTACTCTATAGGTACTCAAATGTCTGCAGTTGGTCAAACATGATCTTTTTTTTCAGATACATTTACATAAACTTTCATAGAGCACTTCAGTTTCCTCTCTGGCTAGCCAGGAACCATTATTGAAGCAATCTTGTTCCCCAGACACCTTCTCCTTCCTCGAATGGTCTGGTCGCCCCCAAGCTTCACACATGGCCTTCGCTAAACCCAATAGAAAGATAAGAAAAAGTCCTGACCCAATAGAAAAAGCCCTCACCCATAGCCATTTACTTTCTCTCTCAGCAATCACCTCTCTCCGAACTTCCCCCCCGAACCTCCGAAAACAGCCTCAAGCACACCGAATCTTAATGATGAGGAGGAGTGTTTCTGTCTGTAAGAAAGCCCTTTTGTGGGGAAAAACTCATTCTGGTTGGCTGGGCCTGGCTGTCTAGTGGGTGGGCCTATGCCCTCCAAGGTCCACCCATGGCTGCACCCCTGCCCAGTCATGTGAAATCCATAGATTAGGACATAATTAATTTCTTTCAATTGACTGATTTCCTTATATGAACTGTAACTCAGTAAAATCTTTGAAATTGTTGCATGTTGCGTTTATATTTTTGTTCAGGATAAATGCTAATGGAGGGCAAGATAGAGGTATGTATGTCAGAACTAATTTCACTCTTACTAGGAGTAGTACTGTTGAACGAGTAGTACTGTTGACCAATCACAGAGGAAGGAGCCAGAAAAAAAAACTGCCGAAGACCAAAACAAATACAAACTTAAGAAAATGTTGCGGGAACTGTTTCAAAGAATACGGTAGACTTAAGTCTTACTGCTTCAGTGTTCAAGGCCATGCAAACCTGGCCAAGTTCATTCTAGGACATCAACATCTAGGAAGGCAGATGAATGATATTCTAAGGGCCTGAATGCTAAATTAATTGAGAAGCCATTGCGCACACACATGTGCACACACACACATGTGCACACACACACACACACACACACACACACACACACACACACACACACACACACACACACACACACACACACACACACACACACACACACACACACACACACACACACACCATCTTCAGAACTTTAAATTATCTTTTGGATAACGAGCTGGAAATCTCTCTCTTTTTCTCTCTCGCTCTCTCTCTCTGGCCTACAGTCTCAATCGCTCTCTGTTTCTCTCTCTGTTTCAGTCTCCTTTTGTAACTTTCTCTCTCTTTCTCTCTCCCTTCTCCATCTGACCCAGGGTTGGCCCCTAAGCCTGGTGTCCCAAAACGATAGTTCTCCCGAGGAGAACTATGGTTATTAATAATTTAACTATGGTTAAATTATTAATAATTTATGGTTATTAATACCTTATAGCAGCTGGGTGTGTTAGTTGTCCACACACAACTAACAGATAATACATTATACACATAGTCACCTTTTCAGTGACATTATGTTGACCCTTGACCCTCACATACACAAACAAAAAGAAGACTACGGTGCACCATTCATCACGTGTCAGATAATGGGGGTCGGTCTTTCTTCACACTGTGGAATATGGACCATTACAACTGGAAGAGGCTTGGTTCCATTTTGACCTGACCTTATAAAATACGTTGGAATTGTAATAATGATGGCATCCACATCGAAGAAATGGAAGCCAAGCTGTTTATTGCATTCCCACCAGTGTTCCAAGCCACAGCAAAGCATTGATACAGGAGATTATACATGGTGTTGACATGATCTACCTTTCGCAAAGTTTATATATATTTTTTTCTCGTTCAATTTCACTCTCTCTCTCTTTTTCACTCTCTTACTCTCGTTTCCCCTAGCAATACCTGAGCAAAAATTGGTACTGAATACATTAACTGTAAACATATTCATAATTATGTTTTCAATTTGCATCCGTCGTGATATATATTTTCATCTAGTCTATTTGAACTCGTCGTGGGGAGAAGGTTGGTGCAGCATAAGGGAGTTGTGGGAAATTGGATTTTGGGCCTGGTGTATCGTGGAGCAGAGTTGGGGACTTGAGTCAGTGAGTCGGAAAGAACATTGATTCACATGCTGGGGGGCTGTTCTAGTGGTAGTGCTGCCACCCTAGGATCACATGACTCAGACTAGCACTCATTGAGAGGCACCAAAGTCCACCAGGACATCCGGGGGCTATCCTTATTTCAACACCTCGTCACTAAAGAGAGAATGAGATGACAAGAAAATAACAAATTACACACATAGGAATGTGTGAAAATGTCACAGACACCCTGTGCCAGAGGCTTGTCCTGCTGTTCCTTCAAAAAAAGAACTGTTCCACTTTAAGGGTCGGATCAAAAGAGTATAGTTCCTTCCCTTACCTCCCAGGCCTCAAATATAATTGTTTCTTTATTGTAAATGCCTTATCCCTAATCGTTTGCATCTGATTTGACTTGATCCATTTTGAAAAGGACTAACAGTCAGCAGTGAAATTGGCCAGGTTGTTTTTGGGACTGTGTTTACTGTTAATATGGTTGAATGAATATCTAGCTCAGGTTATTAAGAGGAAGGACAGTTGGAGCTGTTAGAAGAACACATTTATTTTTTTACAATGACAGCCTACCCCGACCAAACCCTCCCCTAACCCGGACGACGCTGGGCCAAACCCTCCCCTAACCCGGACGACGCTGGGCCAAACCCTCCCCTAACCCGGACGACGCTGGGCCAAACCCTCCCCTAACCCGGACGACGCTGGGCCAAACCCTCCCCTAACCCGGACGACGCTGGGCCAAACCCTCCCCTAACCCGGACGATGCTGGGCCAAACCCTCCCCTAACCCGGACGACGCTGGGCCAAACCCTCCCCTAACCCGGACGACGCTGGGCCAAACCCTCCCCTAACCCGGACGACGCTGGGCCAAACCCTCCCCTAACCCGGACGACGCTGGGCCAAACCCTCCCCTAACCCGGACGACGCTGGGCCAAACCCTCCCCTAACCCGGACGACGCTGGGCCAAACCCTCCCCTAACCCGGACGACGCTGGGCCAAACCCTCCCCTAACCCGGACGACGCTGGGCCAAACCCTCCCCTAACCCGGACGACGCTGGGCCAAACCCTCCCCTAACCCGGACGACGCTGGGCCAAACCCTCCCCTAACCCGGACGACGCTGGGCCAAACCCTCCCCTAACCCGGACGACGCTGGGCCAAACCCTCCCCTAACCCGGACGACGCTGGGCCAAACCCTCCCCTAACCCGGACGACGCTGGCCCAATTGTACGCTGCCCCATTCATCTTAAGAGACAGTAACAAAAACCATTTTGCACCCACAGTAGTAATGCTAGATGGTTATGTTCTAATACACCTGTTAATACACCTATCTAAGGTAGATGTAATGTTGTTGGTTAGAAGAAAGCTCAACGGTCAGTGTAATTCAAAATAATGTATGACTCGCTCGGTGGTAGGTTGGCGTGGCTGTGACATGTGGCTAAGCATGTACAAGGTTGCTGGTTCAAATATGAACCCCAACCCAATCTTACCCAAACATTTATTGCGTAACTGACTTGCCTAAATTTACCCTAACATTTCTTGCCTAAATCACATTTGCTACCTGCCCTTGAGACATTGAATAAAGAAAACTCCAACACTGCTTTTATATGACACCAATAAATGTGATTATCTATCTATAGTAGAATTTGTATATGTCTATGTTGGTGTATCCACACATATAATTGGATGGTCTGCAGATTAACTGACTTGCGTAGTTCATTTTCTACAGTTGTTCAGTAACTTCTTTACATACTGAATTATTACTAGCTGGACTGAATTATTACCTAGCTCACTTACTAGCTCATTATCTATAGGGCACTAAAAGCCTAGACAGGTGGAAAACTAGTTTCCTCCGGTTAGGCTTTAAAGATCCTGTCACTCCTCTGTCTCCTCTGTAGGCTGTGAGAACTGGTTAGAGCCTGTTGTCACGTTGGTATAAATGGGTCGGGAGACGGGTGCAGGAATGCGTAATAGAGGTTTTTATTTCCCAAATTACAGCGTGCCATGTAAAGGCACAGGGTTGAAGACCAAACAAACACGTACACAAAACACAGGGTAGAAACCCAAACAAAAGAGCGAGGAGTACCTCGAATAAATACACAATCGCACAATGATTATCACAGGGGACGAGACCCGTAACCATCTGCACAATATACGTGGCACGAAAGCCAAAACAACATAGCACAGCACACGAACCAACGGACATGGTAAAAATAATCGACAGCCCAATGGTGAACCAAAGGACACACTTACTAATCATTGAGGAAATGGGGACCAGGTGTGCGCAATGACACAGTTCCGGAGGGATCCGTGACAGTACCCCCCCCCCCCCCCCCCCGACGCCCTGCACCAGCAGCGCAACGACACCGGCCCAGAGGACCACAGGAACACAGTGCGGCTCGATCGGGACCCGATGCAGCTGCTGAAGTTGCGTTGTCGTCGGACGGGCCAGTTGCAGCTGCCGAAGTTGCGGAGCCGTCAGATGGACCAGTTGCAGTGGCGTCAGATGGACCGGTTGTGGCGGCGTCAGACAGGCCAGTTGCAGCTGCTGAAGTTGCTTCGTCGGACGGACACGTTGTTGCGAAGTCCGACGGCCCAGTTGCAGGTGCCGAAGTTGCGGCGGTGCAGGACAGACCAGTCGCATCGACGGGCCATTCTCACTGTCTCCTTTAATGGTTGATTATTCTGCCACGTTGGTATAATGGGATCGGAATACAGGCACAGGAATGTTGTCACAACTTCCGTCAAAGTCGGTCCCTATCCTTGTTCAGGCAGCGTTCGGCGGTCGACGTCACCGGTCTTCTAGCCATCGCCGCTCCACCTTTCATTTTCCATTTGTTTTGTCTTGTTTTCCCGCACACCTGGTGCACATTCCCTCATCAGACTAAATGTATATTACTCTCTGTTTCCCCCATGTCTGTGTGTGGAATTGTTCTTTGTGTAGGGTGTTACGCTACAGGCTGAATTGCGCTAGGTTTGTTTCAAACCTAGGTTTGTTTGTTTTGTTTAATCCGGTTCATGTTACCGTGGTTGTGCTTTGTGCTGCCTCGCCTGTGCCTTTGGGCCAGGGGGTATATTAAAGTTCTCCTGTTATCACCCATCTCTGCTCTCCTGCGCCTGACTTCCCGGCAACCAGGTACTCACCCCGTTACAAATGCGTAAAAGGTTTTTTTATTACACCCAAAACAACAGCGTGCCATGTAAAGGCACAGGGACGAAGACCAAACAAACACGTATACAAAACACAGGGTTGAAACCCAAACAAAAGAGCGAGGAGTACCTCAAATAAATACACCGGGGCGAGACCCGTAACACACAATGATTCCACACGGGATGAGACCCGTAATCATCTGCGCAATACAAGCGGCACAAAAGCCAAAACAACACAGCCCACATACTCACACGACCAATGGACATGGGAACACTAATCGACAGGACAATGGTGAACAAAGGGCACACTTTTACAATTACTAATCAATGGGAATAGGGTCCAGGTGTGCGTAATGAAAGTTCCGTAGGGACCCGTGACACCTGTTCTCATTTGTAATGTTTTTTTCTAAGGAAGTAGAGCCAATTACCCCTTATCTACTGTATTTTCTTAGCTTGCCTCCGCTCGAAGGGGGTTTAGCTCTTTGTGTAGATGAAGTCTGTGAAGACTGTGTCATTTGTAAATTAACAAGATCCTCTCCGGGTTTCATCCTGACGGAGTGATTTTCCTTGCAGTTGCTTGAATAAACCTCTTATTGCTGATAAATGAGTTCTGCCTGATTCCATGAACGAGTTCCTCAGCACAACTGTAGTTAGATAATGAAATGATAGGTGGGTTATAATGGTCGGTGTGATATTAAACCATCGCCACCTAGCAACACTATAGAAGATAAACAATGAAATTATATGATGTATGTAAGATACTGTAGGTGTGATATACTGTAATAATATGTGTGGTAAAATAACATAACTGTGTACCAATACTACTGTAGTTACATAATGGCATGATCTTGCGAGTTGTGAATGAATGCTCGGTGTGATACAAGACACAAGCAAATCAAAATAATTTGGTCATGACTCCAATTTGCCAAGGGTCAAAGGTGCATCTGCTATGGTAGCCCTGCCTGATGAGTGGACAAAAGAGCAACGTTCTATGTGTGTGTGTAAGTGTGTGTTTGCGTGTGTATGTGCGTGCAAGGCTAGTATACCACACAAACACTGCATGCCTCAAAAACGTTGTGATCGAGGTTGTACAGGTAAGATCCGACACACATCATACCACTATTGATACAATTGTCAGTCTTCTCACATGCCTTCCGACTATAAAATATTTTATACATAAGACGTATCATGGTTCTTGTCAATGTTACACATTTTGCAAGGATCGAGTGTGACAGACAAATGATATTACATACTTCCATACTTACACATACAGTACATACATATACTACACTAATATATTTGGGACAAGAGGAATGTGAGCTTTGGAAAATGCAGACTAGCCCCAAATCTCAAGCCAAGCAGACATGTGTCTTTCTAGCTTGTGTTCCTAGCCTTGCTACCAAGTTAAATACAGATTTGCCTGTATTCAGCAACCAAGTAGCTCAGAGCATATTGATTACTTGAGGGAATTACTCTCTACATAACTGAATAGCAAAGCAACATAATCAGGTATTTCTTCGGGGAAGGGTGTGCCTCAGCTGATAGACTTGTTGTTCCTGACATGGCAAACAACTAGACACTTGAAGACTCGTATTGGCAGTTAAAACATTGACAGGGGAAGGGGTAAACATTCAAATGGGAGAAGCAATGAATGCAATGGGGAGTTTGCCATCTGTAGAGACGCGCAGAGAGAGACAGAGGAACCTGGAGATGAGAGTGAATGGGCGTAGAGAAAACGTGAATTAATATCTGTATCTCGCGAGGAGAAATGGGTAAACACTATTAGGCTGGAGCGAAATAGCTCTCTTTCTCTCTGACGTGAGTAAGACATTTAAGCATGTTAACCCTTGCAAGAATGCCGGCCCACACGGCATCCCAAGCCGCATCCTCAGAGCATGTGTAGACCAGTTGGCTGGAGTGTTTATGGAGATATTCAATCTCTCCTTATCCCAGTCTGTTGTCCCCACTTGCTTTAACCCTTGTGTGGTGTTCGGGTCTGTGGGACCCATTTTCAATGTTTACTTAAGGAAAAATGATACAATGAATCATGTTTTCAACCTGAGACTCATTGGCCGTGGCTCATATTCTGTGAAGAACATGTAGAATAACACATTTTCATTGAGTGTGCACCTCCTACACATTTATATTACATATGTGGTGTTCGGCTAATAAGTGTGGAAAAGTGTGTGTGTTGGTGAAAACAAGTAAAAATGAAACAAAGTTTTGCTGTGTGCCTTCACTCTGTCTTCCTCCTCCCTGGGCCTGCTGTTTCAACATAGCCTCAAGAACCTGTCTGTCTCCCTGCCTGTCCCTGCCTTTCTGTCTGTCTCCCTGCCTGTCTGTCTGTCTGTCTCCCTGTCTGTCTGTCTGTCTGTCTCCCTGCCTGTCCCTGTCTGTCTGCCTGTCTCCCGCTTTTCTGAAACTCTTTACCCTTTGTATGTAGTGTGTGAAACTACACAATGTCTTACGGGAACCTGCACAATGTTATTACAATACATTATTTTGTTGCATTATTTTGATAAATTGTAAAAACATCTGTATTTTCCCACACTCTACCCAGCCAGGTGCAAATTGGGGGAGGGACACAACAAATAAATAGCTTTGCATGTGTTGCTCCTTACTACAATCAATCAGTATGGCAAAAATTATCTTAAAGGACATTGCTCAGAGGGCCTTAGAAATCATTTTTGCAGAGAGAGAAGCGAGTGTGGAAGGAGCAGCTTCCACTTTGGAAGATGAAAAGTGTTTTGAATACTGATGTCACCCTTTCTGGTTATGACCTTTTTCAGCAAGACAGATCTTCCAAAGGTAGGGGAGTGGCAATCTTTACCAAGGAACAGCTTCAGTGCTCGGTTGTCTCCACCAAGTCTGTCCCCAAACAATTTGATTTGCTGGTTTTAATTAATAAACTTTAAAATAGCTCTTTGTTGACTGTTTCTGGGTACTATTGTCCTCCATCAGCACCGGCCTGTACCCTACCTGCCCTAAGCTCTCTCCTGGCCCCTTACACCAAGTTTGAATTTGTCCTGCTAGGTGACCTAAACTGAGACATGCAAACCACCTGACCAAGTACTAAAGCAATGGGACTCCCTAAATCTTTCTCAGATTATTACCAATCCCTCAAGGTATGACTCCAAACACCCAGAAAAGGCAACTCTTCTTGATGTTATCCTCACAAATAATCCTGATAGGCATCAGTCTGGTGTTTTCTGTAATGACCTTAGTGATCACTGTTTTACAGCCTGAGTTCGTAATGCCTGCTCAGTGAAACGACCTGTCCTGATTTGTCATAAACGCTTGCTAAAAAACTTTAATGAGCACGCCTTCCTTCATGAACTGGCCTCTAAATTGGTATAGAATCAGTTTGATACCCTCTGACGAAGACGCTCCGAGGTGCTAAAGAGCTTCTTAAACTTGACCCCAAAAAACCATCTGGGTCAGATGGTTTAGAGACCCTTTCCTCTTTAAGGTTGCTGCCCCTATTATCGCCAAGCCTATCTCCGACCTTTTTAACCTGTCTCTCCTTTCTGGGGAGGTTCCCATTGCTTGGAAGGCAGCCACGGTTCGTCCTTTATTTAAAGGGGGAGATCAAGCTGATCCTAACTCCTATAGGCCTATTTCTACTTTGCCCTGTTTATCAAAAGTGTTCGAAAAACGTATCAATAATCAACTGACTGGCTTTCTTGATGTCTTTGTACTGCCTGAAGGGGCAGCGGCCCCTAAATGTCATAAGCTGCTCATCAACAGTAACGTTGGGCCCAGGGTTGTAAAATAGGGGAAGGTGTTCCACCCAATTGTCCCACGCTGACCTGATTGCAGCTAGCTTGTCTCTCTGCCGCCGAGCTGGTCTGGTGTCTCGGTTATCGAAGCGGATAATCCTGGAAATAATGTGGAAGTTTTCGAGAGACATTGTTGCACGGAAAAGTTCTCTGCCAGTTGCTGCATCCCACAGGGATTCTGTTGATTCCCATTTGGATCAGAAAACACCAGCAAGGATAAGAACCACAAAGTATGCATGTAAATGAGTTTGGTCCATCTCCTTCCATCTCTCTCCAAAAACATGTCTTCCCTCCAAATTAGTACAGTCCAGAATTATTTTCTGGATAGTGTCTGGGATGAACAGTTCAAAAGAAGACTTTATGTCCTGCACATGAGTACCGGAAGTAAGTGTGAGTGATGTTGTATGAGTGTGTGTCTGAGTGTGAGTGAGTGAAATGTTAGTAAAATTCCTGAACTAACTGTTTTCATCATTCTGGATTGCAGCCGGTAGCAACAAGAAGTGATGTGTGTGCACCCAAGAATGACTGAAGACACAATACAGTACACATGCATCAAGTGCAAGAAATACATTTGCAACACACACAAAGTAAAACTCTGTCCCTCATGTGGTGTGTAGACCGACCTTAGTTTGTGTTCAATGGGGCTCATTTATCATTCCCATAAAGTACAGTATGTAAAATTTGTCCTTCCAATTTGTTCAGTTCAAATCAATAAACATAGAAACAAGGTGTTCATCAATAGTGATGAACAGCTTGTTTCATTTATATTTGCTCAAGATAAACATGATTTATTCCAGCCATGTCTTGATTATAATACATTTTTGTTACATATTTTATTAAAAAAAGAATAGTGATTTTATTGATAAATGTGATCAATATTAACCATGTATACTGTCAATATTGCATGTATTTGATATATAGTTAAAAAAGTTTACATACAGTGGGGAGAACAAGTATTTGATACACTGCCGATTTTGCAGGTTTTCCTACTTACAAAGCATGTAGAGGTCTGTAATTTTTATCATAGGTACACTTCAACTGTGAGAGACGGAATCTAAAACAAAAATCCAGAAAATCACATTGTAGGATTTTTAAGTAATTAATTTGCATTTTATTGCATGACATAAGTATTTGATCACCTACCGACCAGTAAGAATTCTGGCTCTCACAGACCTGTTAGTTTTTCTTTAAGAAGCCCACCTGTTCTCCACTCATTACCTGTATTAACTGCACCTGTTTGAGCTCGTTACCTGTATAAAAGACACCTGTCCACACACTCAATCAAACAGACTCCAACCTCTCCACAATAGCCAAGACCAGAGAGATGTGTAAGGACATCAGGGGTAAATTGTAGACCTGCACAAGGCTGGGATGGGCTACAGGACAATAGGCAAGCAGCTTGGTGAGAAGGCAACAACTGTTGGCGCAATTATTCGAAAATGGAAGAAGTTCAAGATGACGGTCAATCACCCTCGGTCTGGGGCTCCATGCAAGTTCTCACCTCGTGGGGCATCAATGATCATGAGGAAGGTGAGGGATCAGCCCAGAACTACACGGCAGGACCTGGTCAATGACCTGAAGAGAGCTGGGATCACAGTCTCAAAGAAAACCATTAGTAACACACTACGCCGTCATGGATTAAAATCCTGCAGTGCACGCAAGGTCCCCTTGCTCAAGCCAGCGCATGTCCAGGCCCGTCTGAAGTTTGCCAATGACCCTCTGGATGATCCAGAGGAGGAGTGGGAGAAGGTCATGTGGTCTGATGAGACAAAAATTTAGCTTTTTGGTCTAAACTCCACTCGCCGTGTTTGGAGGAAGAAGAAGGATGAGTACAACCCCAAGAACACCATCCCAACCGTGAAGCATGGAGGTGGAAACATCATTCTTTGGGGATGCTTTTCTGCAAAGGGGACAGGACGACTGCACCGTATTGAGGGGAGGATGTATGGGGCCATGTATCGCGAGATCTTGGCCAACAACCTCCTTCCCTCAGTAAGAGCATTGAAGATGGGTCGTGGCTGGGTCTTCCAGCATGACAACGACCCGAAACACACAGCCAGGGCAACTAAGGAGTGGCTCCGTAAGAAGCATCTCAAGGTCCTGGAGTGGCCTAGCCAGTCTCCAGACCTGAACCCAATAGAAAATCTTTGGAGGGAGCTGAAAGTCCGTATTGCCCAGCGACAGCCCCGAAACCTGAAGGATCTGGAGAAGGTCTGTATGGAGGAGTGGGCCAAAATCCCTGCTGCAGTGTGTGCAAACCTGGTCAAGAACTACAGGAAACGTATGATCTCTGTAATTGCAAACAAAGGTTTCTGTACCAAATATTAAGTTCTGCTTTTCTGATGTATCAAATACTTATGTCATGCAATAAAATGCAAATTAATTACTTAAAAATCATACAATGTGATTTTCTGGATTTTTGTTTTAGATTCCGTCTCCCACAGTTGAAGTGTACCTATGATAAAAATTACAGACCTCTACATGCTTTGTAAGTAGGAAAACTTGCAAAATCGGCAGTGTATCAAATACTTGTTCTCCCCACTGTACACCTTAGCCAAATACATTTAAACTCAGTTTTTCACCATTCCTGACATTTAATCCGAGTAAAAATTCCCTGTGTTAGGTTAGTTAGGATCACAATTTTATTTTAAGAATGTGAAATGTCAGAATAATAGTAGAGAGAATGATTTATTACAGTTTCTATTTCTTTCATCACATTCCCAGTGGGTCAGAAGTTTACATACACTCAATTAGTATTTGGTAGTATTGCCTTTAAATTGTTTAATTTGGGTCAAACGTTTCGGGTAGCCTTCTACAAGATTCCCACAATAAGTTGGGGGAATTTTGGCCCATTCCTCCTGACAGAGCTGTTGTAATTGAGTCAGGTTTGTAGACCTCCTTGCTCGCACATACTTTTTCAGTTCTGCCCACAAATTTTCTATAGGATTGAGGTCAGGGCTTGGTGATGGCCACTCCAATACCTTGATTTTGTTGTCCTTAAGCCATTTTGACTCAACTTTGGAAGTATGCTTGGGGTCATTGTCCATTTGGAAGACCCATTTGCAACCAAGTTTTAACATCCTGACTGATGTCTTGAGATGTTGCTTCAATATATCCACATAATTTTCCTGCCTCATGATGCCACCTATTTTGTGAAGTGCACCAGTCCCTCCTGCAGCAAAGCACCACCACAACAGGATGCCGCCACCCCTGTGCTTCACGGTTGGGATGGTGTTCTTCGGCTTGCAAGCCTCCCACTTTTTCCTCCAAACATAACGATGGTCATTATGGCCAAACAGTTCTAATTTTTGTTTCATCAGACCAGAGGACATTTCTCCAAAAAGTACAATCTTTGTCCCCATGTGCAGTTGCAAACCGTAGTCTGGCTTTTTCAAGGCGGTTTTGGAGCAGTGGCTTTTTCCTTGCTGAGCGGCCTTTCAGATTATGTCGATATAGGACTCGTTTTACTGCTGATACAGATACTTTTGTACATGTTTCCTCCAGCATCTTCACAAGGTCCTTTGCTGTTGTTCTGGGATTGATTTGCACTTTTCGCACCAAAGTACGTTCATCTCTAGGAGACAGTCTGCGTCTCCTTCCTGAGTGCTATGACGGCTGCGTGGTCCCATGGTGTTTATACTTGCATACTATTCTTTGTACAGATGAACGTGGTACCTTCAGGCATTTGGAAATTGATCACAAGGATAAAACAGACTTGTGGAGGTCTACAATTGTTTTTCTGAGGTCTTGGCTGATTTATTTTGATGTCAAGTAAAGAGGCACTGAGTTTGAAGGTAGGCCTTGAAATACATCCACAGGTACACCTCCAATTGACTCAAATGATGTCAATTAGCCTATCAGAAGCTTCTAAATCCATAACATAATTTTCTGGAATTTTCCAAGCTGTTTAAAGGCACAGTCAACTTAGTGTATGTAAACTTCTGACCCACTGGAAATGTTTAACAGTGAATTATAAGTGAAATAATCTGTCTGTAAACAATTTTTGGAAAAATGACTTGTGTCATGCACAAAGTAGATGTCCTAACCGACTTGCCAAAACTATAGTTTGTTAACAAGACATTTTTGGAGTGGTTGAAAATCAAGTTTTAATGACTCCAACCGAAGTGTATGTAATCTTCCGACTTCAACTGTAAGTCAACATCTAAGTGTTAAGTATTAAGTAATTTTACATACGTTGTTATGGCTGTGTTGTTTTAAAAACCCAATACTGTTGTGGGTCCATCAGACCCGTGAACATTGGGTGAACAACAAAAACATGAACACCATACAAGGGTTAAGATGTCCACCATTGTTCCTGTACCCAAGAACGCTACGGTAACTGAACTAAATTACTATCACCCCGTAGCACTCACTTCTGTCATCATAAAGTGCTTTGAGAGTAGTTAAGGATTATATCACCTCCACCTTACCGGACACCCTATATCCACTACAATTTGCATACCCCCCCAACAGATCCACGGACAACGCAATCGCCATTGCACTGCACACTGCCCTATTCCACCTGAACATGAGGAATACCTATGTAGCAATGCTGTTCATTGACTACAGCTCAGCTCAGGTTTTTGAATTGATTTGAATTTATTCTGCGTAACAGACATACAACAAATGTACAATGTGGACCAAGAGGATATCACTTGAAAGTATTAATTAAAAAGCTTGTTTCCAAAGTGGTCCTCGATGGTAAAAACAATAACCCATATAATGATTAAAAGGCAAGACAAAATTACAAACAACCATAAATACATTCATTTATATTGACATGGTAAAAAGTGGCACTATTCACTGCACTTCTCCCTAACCTTAAAAATCAACCATATTAATTTCACATTAAAACAATCAATTAATTTCACATCCTTCAAATCAATACACCTGACCAGCAGTAGGGGGCACAAGGAGCGGTGGAGTGGTTTCTCTTACTTAAACTACCTTGTCCAAATGAAAAACGTTGCCAGCTTTTTAAAGCTATTTTTACTTTTTCTTTGCTTGATCTGCAAGGGAAGGCTATTCCATAGACAAATGCCTGTATTGAAAAACGTGCTCCTCACAGTACTGTTTACTCTTAGGATTTTAACCTGGGGCACGATCATTTAAGATGTCGAACATATGATTAAGTTTAAGTTGGTCCACTCTGGTGCAACAAGCCCACTTCCCAGAACTCCTGTACCCCTACGAGGGTCCTAGGGGGGACATTCAGCATATACCTGATAACATTATTTTACATGACCTGCATGCTCTTTTTCAGCTTTTTTGATAGCCCACTATACCAATCAGAGCAGGCATAATCAAAACTGAATCAAGGCTGAGACAAGCAGTTTCTTAACTTTGATGTAAAAATATCTAGTGTTACGATATAAACATGTCAATGTGTTCGCCATTTTAGAAAGAATTTAAGCACCAATCAGATAAGATACACTTGTTTTAGATTCCATCTCCTTGCCTGCATAATTTACCATTATCTTGTCAGCTCTAAGCCACCTACGTTTTGTTCCAAACAAAATCGATTCAGTTTTTTCACAAATGTAGTCACAATTTGTTGTCAGTCAACCAATCTCGAACTAAATGCAATTCCTTACCCCTCTATGTAAACTGTATCCTTCCCTGATACCAGTTTGGCCGAAGCATCAGCATAAAGCATGAGTTTGCACTTTACTGTATCTGATATATCATTAACGGATATAAGAAATAACAGAGGCTCTAAAATGGATCCCTGCAAATGCCTCTGACAAAACATCACCAACCCTACATACCGGTGATCTGTTGGTCAAATAAGACCTAAACCAATTCACTGCTACATCATTTAGACCCCTGCATTTCAGCTTCATCAGGAGAATATCATTTTCCACAGTGTCAAAAGCTTTCTGTTAGTCTAACATGACCGTACCTGTATAGTTCCCCTTCTCACGTTCCTGCTTGATGTGGTCAAAAAGATGGATAAGGCAAGTATCAGTGGAATGAGCTGTTCTAAAGCCAGATTGTAGTTCATAAAGAAGTTTGTGCTCGAGAAGGTATCCCTCAAGTTGATTAAAAAACAAAATCTCTCAACAACTTTGGATAAGATGCTAAGGATCGACACAGGCCTGTAGTTTCCTACATTTCTTTTGTGCTCTTCTTGTGGAGTGGAAACACACGGGCTGTTTTGAGATCCTTCGGAAATGTACCACTACAAATAGAAAGGTTTACAATATGCTTTATCATTTTAGCAGTGACACAAGCACTACCCTTTATGAATCGTGCAGGAAGGTTATCCAGCCCAGTTGCTTTGTTTGTGCTCATTAAGCGTAGTAGATTGGAAACGCTGTCCTCTGTTACCTTGCACAGCTCAAACAAATAATTTGTGATACCTTTGCTATGATAAATGTTCTTAATGAAAGACTGGCCATAGTGTCCACAGCAGGTCGATACCTTCTTAACCAGAGATGAGGCTATAGTAGTAAAACATTTGTTAAAATAATTTGCAACCTTTTCCTGGTCATAGCATGAAACATAATCAATATCCAGGCCGATACTACAGGATTTTACCTTATGGGAATTTTTGAGCCAATGTCCTTTAACATTTTCCACAGTTTACGAGGCTGATGTAAGGTGTCATTCACAGTGTCTATGTAATGTGGGGATTTGACCTTCTCCATTTTGTATCTTGCCTGGTTTCTACAGTTAATATAACCATCATAATCTTGTTGTAGATTTGTCCTTCTGAACCTGGCCAGGTAGTGATCCCTATGTACGTAGTCATTGAACACTGGTCACTTTAATAATAGTACATACTGTTTTACCCACTTCATATGTACTGTATTCTAGTCATGGCCCATCCTACATAACTACTGCTGTAAAACATTTTCTATTCCTATACTGTCCATACTGTCTATATACACCAATATACACTGAGTGTGAGCAGAGCCAGAGATAGAGAGGTGTTTGTCAGACCATAACATCCCGAAAGTCGGTCGTCTCTCAAAAAAACCCATCTGTAGCGTCTGAACAGTTTGACCTAAAAAACTATTATGACCACTCTATGGATGGTGGTCTCCGTTTTGCTCTACGACCCCCACAAGTGTCACAGGACTCGTGTGAAGGTAACCGGTGACAGTTTTAAAACATTTATGGAAGTATGAAAGTAGTTTGGTGCCTCCCGAAAAAAAATTCAGATATGTTTCTTGTGTGAGGACAGACGCTGAGAGACGAGAAGCAAGTACAGGGAGTGAACATTTAATAAACTATGGACATGAAACAGAAAACAGACAGTGTCTAGACAGGGGAAACAAAACGACATTAATGCTGACGCAGGGTCAAACTGAGGAACAGACAGATTTAGAGGGGGCAATCAACAAAGTGAAGGAGTCCAGGTGAGTCCAATGAAGCGCTGATGCGCTTAATGATGGTGACAGCTGTGCATAATGATGGGCAGCCAGAGCAGGCGTGACAGTACCTCCCCCCTCTATGGGCGACACCCGGCGTCCCACACGCCGAGGCGTGGGAGCCCGACGAGGCGTGGGAGCCCAACGAGCCGGCTGAGGCATGACGTGGGGTGGGAGCCTGCCGAGCCAACCAAGGCAAGGAAACCTCTCGAGCCAGCTGAGGCACCCTCAGTTCCTTCGGCAGCAGCACCCGGACCCGACGTCACCAACCAAAACAGAAAACAAAATTCCCTGATGCTTCCAATATTGGTGTCAGCATTCTGTGAGGACAGACGTTGAGAGATGAGAAGCAAGTACAGGGAGTGAACATTTAATAAACAACGGACATGAAACAGAACATGGACAGCATCTGGACAGGGGAAACAAAACTACAGTAATGCTGACACATAGATCAAACTGAGGAACAGACACACAGGCGGTAATCAACAAAGTGAAGGAGTCCAAATGATTCCATGAAGTGCTGATGCGCGTAATGATGGTGACAGGTGTGGTGTGCGTAATGATGGGCAGCCTGGCGCCCTTGAGCGCCAGAGTGGGGAAGCGTGCGCAGGCGTGACATCCTGAGATTTCTTATATTTCCTAGATATAGTACAAACACTTCAAAACCTTGTTACTTATGAAACATTTTTACTATATTTTTTTTACATTTATGAATGGGTTATTCATTGTGTTTCTCTGAGCTATAGTAGGACAGGCCAAATTCTATATTTTATCAAATAATTGTTTTATACATATTTTTGTATACCTAAAGGGGTACTAAAATTCAAAGTAAAATAGCTAAATCTATAGTATGACTGTCACGCCCTGACCTTAGAGAGCCTTTTGTATTCTCTATTTGGTTAGTTCAGGGTGTGACTTGGGTAGGCAAATCTATGTTTCTATTTCTTTGTTGGCCTAGTATGGTTCCCAATCAGAAGCAGCTGTTTATTGTTGTCTCTGATTGGGGATCATACTTAGGCAGCCCTTTTTCCCACCTTAGATTGTGGGATCTTGTGTGTGTGCTTTCTGCAAGTGACATCATTAAGGGATCATAGCTTTCACCTGAATTCACCTGGTCAGTTTATGTAATTGAAAGAGTAGGTGTTCTTACTGTTTTGTATACTCAGTGTATTATATATATATATATATATATATTTATTCTGGACTCTGACATTGCTCGTTCTGATATTTCTTTGGTGTATATTGTTTTTGTATTGCTAGGTATTACTGCACTGTTGGAGTTAGAAGCGACAACATCTGCAAATATTTGATTTTCCCTCATTCATTCTCTCTTTCTGTCCCTCTCTCTTTCTCAGTTTCTCCCTCTCTCTTTCACTCTCTTTCTGTGTCTCTCTCTCTCTCTCTCCTTTCCTCCCTTTTTCTTTCTCTCCAGTACACAGGAGCATGGCTTCAATCCCTGTTCCCATCGGAGTTTAGCTGGATGATCCCGCTTCGTTTTCATTCCTTATATATCCAGTCTTTTTATCACGCTCCTCCCCTGTTAGTGTAGCGTGAGGATGTGTATGTGTGTGTAAGTATATGTGTAAATATCCGTGCTTAACATCACAACTCCATTTTAAGTCTATTCTTACAGAGGTGAATAAATGCCACGTGGACCATTTTGAAGGCAAATGTTCATGTCTAATTTGTGTGTCCTTGTAGTGGTAGCTCCTTTGACAACCAGTGGTGGTGTCGTGTGAAAGGGTGAAACATTTTAACTTGATGTGTATGCACAGTACGTCAATGAACAATTTGTGGTAAGGATTCTTCGCATTGTTTGTCTGTCATTTTGAAGCTAAACGTCCCTTCCTCACAACACAGGAAGAGGGAATGCAAACAAGTGTGTGCGTGAGAGAGAAAGAGAGAGACTGCGCGCGTGTCTGCGTGTGCGGATCTACGGTTCAAACATCAACGCTCCTACTCGTCAGCTTTCCCATGTCGCCTCTCTGCTGAGTTGTTCGACAACATTTGCAAAACAGTTAGTCACAACAATCCGTTTCGACGCCGTTATGCTAATGGGCCTGACACATTTAGTTCACGCAGCGACGGTCCGGAGTGTCTGATTCCACCTCAACCGTTAGCGGTGTTGAAGTTGTTTTTGAGCAATACACACTTGTCTCAAAGGTCCGTGGGCTACAATTGTCAGAATAACACTACAGTAACATTGCAGTAACATTATAGGCTTGCACATGCCCCTACATGTGTTTTTCAATCACCTCTCTCTCGCTGTGTTCTTGGGTATCCGGTCCTCCATGGTACTGACACAGGAATATGTTCAATCTTAGATGTTATTTCAACAACAAAGAAATAGGTGTAGAATTTCTGTTTCAGACTGTATGTGTTTGTGTGTGTGTACATGTCCGTTTGTATGTTTTGTGTGTGTATGTGTTTGGGATAGTGTGTATGTGTTTGTGATGGATTGTTGTCTCTAACTTCTTGCCCTTTGTGCTGTTATCTTGCCCAATAATGTTTGTACCATGTTTTGTGCTGCTAACATGTTGTGCTGCTGCCATGTGGTGTTGCTACCATGTTGTTGTCATGTTGTGTTGCTACCATGCTGTGTTGTCATGTGTTGCTGCCTTGCTATGTTGTTGTCTTAGGTCTCTCTTTATGTAGTGTTGTGCTGTCTCTCTTGTCATGATGTATGTTTGTCCTATATTTATATTTAATTGTGAAACCCAGCCCCCCGTCACCGCAGGAGGCCTTTTGCCTTTTGGTAGGCCGTCATTGTAAATAAGAATTTGTTCTTAACTGACTTGCCTAGTTAAATAAAGGTTACAAAATACATATTCTGTGTATGTCTATGTATTTGTGAATATGTGGCATGCGGGTGCATGCATTTGTATGGTCTTTGTGTGTGCAAATGTAGGTATGTACTGTATTTGAGTGTACATGCCAGTGTGAATGTGCATGTATGTTTTGTTTGTGTGCATTTGTGGATGTTTATGTCGGTGTGTCTCGCCTCCGATTGTCTCCCAGATGTAATTCGTTGGCAGTCTGGTCACGCTGCCGTTCCCAACCTGTCACAAGAGAGATCACATAGGGAAACATCATTTGTAGTAACCTCAGCACTATTGATAGACAATGGCTCCCGGTCGTGTTCGCATTCGCTGTCATCTTATTTTCCAGTGTCCTCCCATGTGAAAGCCAGACCGTCTTATGTCTCGCCTCTTATCTTGTGTTTGTGCCTTTGTGTCGTCCTATATACTATAAGTGGGCGGGGTGGCTTGGATATTCATCAAGGGAGGTTTAAGAGAGTGGCCCACCTACCATCGTCTCCCCACTAAGAATGTAAAAACAAATGCGCTGATAACCGAATCATAACACTGTACATGTTCCTAGCCCGCAGGCTCTCCAAAATGGGATCGTCCCTTGTCTCATTATGGAGGACATGTTACCTCTACCGCATCCTCTCTTAGCTTTGGTACATTTTCATACATAGCATCGCTATGTCTGCAGCCAATTCATAATTGAGAATCCGATAATGTCGGAAGTCTTATGCAACCTTGAGGATGTCTTCCGTCTTTACAGACAGTGCCTCCGGGTTTTTTTGGGGCATACCTGACTTTGGGTTGAGGAACAACAGACACAGCAGCGGTTTAGTCTGGTCAGAGAGCTCTGGGTTCAAGTTTCTCCTAGATATGCCACGTTTTTGGCATATCTAAGATCAGCTTTCCATCCCCCAATCGTAACCTTAACATTAGTGGGGAAAATGCTAAACTGAGCGCAGATCAGCGACTATGGCCAACTTCACCCTACGTCGGGTAGAATATAGACAGCCCATGACCTTGCCCTTTTTCTAAAGTGATATCCAACTGGGAGATTCAAACATAGGTAAGCTATTCAACGGATTGTTGTGAACCAGCAGACATAGCACTGTGGCTGGGTAATACTCTAGTCCAGTGCTTGACTCATTTCATATGGTGTATCGTCTGAGGTTTTTGTGTTGTAAAAACCTTAGATGATGTAAGATAGGGTCTAAGCTACAACCCATGCAAATATGAAGAAAAGAAAAGAAGAAAAAAAAAAGAGTAAAAAAAAGAGAAGAGTATAAGCGTATTTAGATAATTTCTGTAAAAAATGTATAATTTCTATTATTTGACAACCCTGTTTGTAAGCTTTTAAATTAAATCAATCTCATTTGTTTATGGTACAGTGGGGTATGCAAAAAGGGTCAACTTTGAACACCTTTATCTCTTGAATGTCTTTGCATTCAGGTTCAAAAAGTCACTCTCTGAACACTTCTACAATGGGCAATGTACGGGTTTTGTTCAAATCAACAGGGGTGATGTCAAAAAGGGATTAAATTCAAATGAATTTACCGTCAACTTAGTAGGTTAAAACCTTATTTGAAGTTCTGCTTATAAACTGCTTATAAACCATAAAGAAGCAAGTAAATCGTTATGATTAACTAAGATAATATGAGTCGTATGAGTCAATAAATATCTTATTATGGGGAACATATACAGTAGTCATGGACAACTCATGAAGAACAGTCCTTATTGAACATTTATTTACTTAATAAGTTGACTAACAAAATATGTAATGATACTATTTACGTGCGCTTTCGAAGCTGAGTATGAAATAGTGTTTCTGAGATTGCTGAAATGTGTGATTTTCTGCTTCAGTCACATTGTCCAGACAGCCTCTCCTTGAACCACATTTCTCTCGCCGCCTGCCGCTGACGCTTCTCGTGAACCTCCGCCAGCCGAACAGTGGCGAACACTGCTAGAGGTCACCGCAAACATGCACTATTACCGAGCGACACATAAAAAGATTGAAAAGCCAGAGGTGAGTTTACATAATTAAACCTGACTTAGCCCTCTTTGTCTGGGGTGCTGGCTCCATCATTTATCCCCATCATCATTCATTTATGTGGTCTGGAAGATAATGTTCTGCTGAGACTATGGGGTTTTCTAATATGTAAACCTTAGAAGCTTCACAAACGTTATCTGTTATTCACCGGCTTGAAAAGCTCAAAGCCAACGGCTTTTGCTCAGTTCCGTCTCTGTTCGGTCAGCGTCCGCCTTCAAACTTGATCATTAATCATCATTAATGAATGAAAAAGAAAGAAGTGCTTGGTTGGTAGAGAGTGGACTGCACACTGGTTAACGAGGGTAAAATAAAAAAGGTCCCTTTCATTGATAAATGACTTTGAAGTTGTCAATTACCAATACTAACTGGCTGCAATTAATGATGACCTTGAACGGGTCTCGTTAAATGACACTATAGACTCTTTAATTAGACATTACACAATGATTAAAAGTCCTTAAAGGTAGTCTGTGAGAGTCTGAATTTGAATTGACATTGTGCCCTAGCTGCGCCGATCATAGTCCAGGACCTCAAAATAAAAAATGTGCTAAAAACTTTGCCTGGCAAAGGCTCCTCTGAATGCATCTCCCTCATTCAAGCAACTCAAATCAAATCAAATTTTATATGTCACATGCGTCGTATACAACAGGTGTGGACCCTCAGTTAACTTACGGGCCCTTTTCCAACAATGCAGAGAGAAAGAAAGTAGAGAAATAATAGAAAAGTAAAGTATGATCAGTCCTCTGATCTCCTCCCTATAGGCTGTCTCTAGTGGTGTAAAAATACTTTAAAGTACTACTTAATTCGTTTTTTGAGGTATCTGTACTTTATTTTGCTATTTATTTTTTGACAACTTTTACTTTTACTCCACTACATTCCTAAAGATAATAATGTACTTTCTACTCAGTACATTTTCCCTGACGCCCAAAAGTTACATTTTAAATACTTAGCAGGAAAGGAAAATTGTCCAATTCACACACTTAAAGAGAAAATCCCTGGTCATCCCTACTGCATCTCATCTGGCAAACGCACTAAACACAAATGCTTTGTTTGTAAATTATGTTTGAATGTTGGAGTGTGCCCCTGGCTATCCGTAAAAAAAACATTGTGCCATTTGGTTTCCTTAATATAAGGAATTTGAAAATACTAACCCAGGTTTTTCTCCAGGAGTTTCCATGTGCTTAGCTCTCTTCTGTTTCTATTTCTATTCTGTGATATCCAATTGGTAGTTACAGTCTTGTCCCATTGCTTCAACTCCTGTGTGGACTCGGGAGAGGCGAAGGTCGAGAGCCAAGCATCCTCCGAAACACGAACCCTGCCAAGCTGCACTGCTTCTTGACACACTGCTCGCTTAACCCGGTAGCTGGAGGAAACATCGTGACCTAGCGACTGTAGTCAGCGTGCATGCGCCCTGCCCGCCACAAGGAGTCGCTAGAGCGTGATGGGACAAGGGCATCCCAGCTGGCCAAACCCTCCCCTAACTAGGACGACGCTGGGCCAAATATGCGCCGCCTCATGGGTCTCCCGGTCGCGGATCGAACCCAGATCTGGAGTGACTCCTCTAGCACTTAGACCGTTGCTCCACTTGGGAGACCCACTATTCCGTTTCTTTTTATCCTAAAAAAGCCATATTCCTTGCCGATGACAAGCATACCCATAACATGATGCAGCCACCACCACGTTTGAACATATGAAGAGTGGTACTCAGTGATGTGTTCTGTTGAATTTGCCCCAAACATAACGCTTTGTATTCAGGACATGAAGTTAATTTCTTTGCCACATTTTTGGCAGTTTTACTTATTGCAAAAAGGATGCATATTCTGTACAAGATTCCTTCTTTTCACTCTGTCATTTAAGTTAGTATTGTGGAATAACTTCAATGTTGTTGATGCAATCTCAGTTTTTTCTTATCACAGCCATTAAACTAACTGTTTTAAAGTCACCATTGGCTTCATGGTGAAATCCCTGAACAATTTCCTTCCTCTACAGCAGGTATTCCCAAACTGGGGTCCGCACAATGCCGTCAGGTGTACGCCCACTAATGTTAGTGTGACTTTTTTTTCTTCACATTTTCAAACAGTCCATTTATATTTTCCAACGGGGCTATACATTTCGGTGAGGTTTTTTCTCGCCTGAGTAGCCTCGTTTCACTGCCAAAAATAAAATGAAACCATCTAGTGTTCAGTGAAATAACAACACAATCTCAAATACAGGTAGGCTAGTCAAATAATTAACAACATACAGAAGTGCGCTGGTTATCAAGGGGCAAAGTATTGACAAATTTTTTTAAAATTGAGAGATGAGCTTAAAGTTTTCTTTACTGACCATAATTTTCACTTGTCTGACTGCTTGCATGATGATGAGTTTCTCACACAACTGGCCTATCTGGGTGATGTTTTTTCTCGCCTGAATGATCTGAATCTAGGATTACAGGGACTCTCCGCAACTATATTCAATGTGCGGGACAAAATTGAGGCTATGATTAATGTCACGTTCCTGACCTGTTTTTCTTTGTCTTGTATTTGTTTTAGTTGGTCAGGGCGTGAGTTGGGTGGGTTGGTCTAGGTTTGATTTTCTATGTTGGGATTTTGTGTTCGGCCTGGTATGATTCTCAATCAGAGACAGCTGTCAATCGTACTTAGGCAGCCTGGGTTTCACTTGTGTTTTGTGGGTGTTTGTTCCTGTGTCAGCGTTTGGGCCACACAGGACTGTTTCGTGTTAGTCACGTTTGCTGGTTTTTGTATATTGAAGTGTTTTGTGGTTTTTTCATTAAATATGAACACTTACCACTCGGCATCTTGGTCCGATCCATGCTCCTCCTCGTCTGAGGAGGAGAACGACTACGACAGCCATTACAATTAAGACGTTGGAGCTCTTCTCTGTCTGCATTAACAAGGACAACACACAGGTCTTTCCATCATTTTATGATTTCTTTTGTGTGCAAATGAACTCAAGTGTACCGACAATGTCAAATGTGATATAGCGAAGCACCTGAGTTAGTTGAGTGCGCAATTACGCAGGTACTTTCCCGAAACGGATGACACAAACAACTGGATTCGTTATCCCTTTCATTCCCTGCCTCCAGTCCACTCACCGATATCTGAACAAGAGAGCCTCATCGAAATTGCAACAAGCGGTTCTGTGAAAATTGAATTTATTCAGAAGCCACTGACAGATTTCTGTATTGAGCTGCGCTCAGAGTATCCTGCCTTGGCAAATCGTGCTGTTAAGACACTGATGCCCTTTGCAACCACGCACCTATGTGAGAGTGGATTCTCTGCCTCACTAGCATTAAAACTAAATACAGGCACAGACTGTGTGGAAAATACAATACTCCAATACAGCCCAACATTGCAGAGTTATGTGCATCCTGTCAAGCGGACCCTTCTCATTAACATGTGGTGAGTTATTCACTATTTTTGATGAACAAATAAGGTTTTATATGTAAATGGTTAAATAAAGAGAAAAATTATTGATTATTATTATATTATTATTTGTGCCCTGGTCCTATAAGAACTCTTTGTGACAAAAACTCACACTCATTCTTATGTTTAATAAATGTATCGTATAGTGTGTGTGTGACAGGCTTACAATGATGGCAAAAAACAACATTTGAGATTGCGCTGACCCCGGTGGTAGAGGAGGTACGCAGCTGGAGGTTGAATGTTTGAAGGGGTACGGGACTATAAAAAGTTTGGGAACCACTGCTCTCCAGCAACTGAGTTTGGAAGGACGTCTGTATATTTGTAGTGACTGGGTTCATTGATACACCATCCAAAGTGTAATTAATAACTTCACCATGCTCAAAGGGTTATTCAATGTCTGCTTTTTAAATGTATACCCATCTACCAATAGGTGCCCTTCTTTGTGAGGCATTGGTAAACCTCCCTGGTCTTTTTGGTTGAATCTGTGTTTGAAATGCCGTGTTCGACTGAGGGACCTTCCAGATAGTTGTATGTGTGGGGTACAGACAGTTCAAAAATAATTTTGAACACTATTATGAGTCCATGCAACGTATTGTGACCTGTTAAGCATGCTCCTGCACTTATTTCAGCATGCCATAACAAAGAGGTTGAATCTTTATTGACTCAATCGTTTTCACCTTTTCATTTTTAATGAATTAGTAAAAATTTCTACAAACATAATTCCACTTTGATAATTCCACGTTATGATGTTTTGTGTGTAGGCCAGACACAAAATCTCTATCTGGAAAAAGTTGAGGGGTGTGAATACACACTGAAGGCAGTGTCGCTGTTACTTTTGTCCAAGTGGGAAAGGGCAATGTGCAGTGCAAGAAAGTGTGTCATTGTGTCTGTTGGGGCGGTATGCGAATTGGATTGGGTTCAGGGTGTCTGGGATGATGGTGTTGATGTGAGCCATGACCAGTCTTTCAAAGCATTTATTTCATGGCTACAGATGTGAGTGCTGCGGTGCGATAGCATCTGGTGAAATCCGTCAAAGCCTTTGGAGGCTCTATTGCCATAATTCCCAATAATATTATATCATTATTCTGAGTACCATCGTGACTGTCATCAACATCATTCTCTTCATTCTTTGTAACAAAGTCATGGGGTGACTAGACATCCCTCGTCTCAATGCTCTAACAACGTTGGTAATGATGGCGCACTGATGATGACGATAACGCTGTATCACCTCTCTTTTAACACACTCTGAGAAACAAAGCTGCTATCTGGAACCTAAAATTATTATTTGGCTGTCCACATAGGAGAACCCATTGAAGAACCATTTTTGGTTCCAGTTAGAATCCTTTTCACAGAAGGTTTTAAATTGAACTCAAAATGATTTTTCTATGGGGACAGCCAGGAAGAAGCCTTTTGGAAGCCTTTTTTCTAAGTGTAAAGATCTCCAAATGAGTATCACTCATAATCTCCTCCCTTTATCCAATGTATAGAATGAAGGGGTTAGCCTCTAGCCATGTCAGAGCCATCGCTAGTGTAGGTGTTTTGACACACTTCTGTCATGACACCATTAATCAGAGAGTTCGGGATGATCGAATGGGAGAAGTACTGCAACGAGTGGGATGACTGCTGCTCGCATTGCATTGTTGGTAACGACAGTGCTTCTTCCATTTGGCTGTCGGACATCGCTGACAAGCAGGTCCATTGATTCATTCATGTATTTATTCAAATGATCCGGCGTGGAGGCCTTACATTCATCCATGTCACATGCTTTCCTCTCTTTGGAACACCGGAGGAGCCAGCAGAGTCTCTGCAATGAGGAGACATATCATTGGGGAGCAAGAAGGGGGCAGCAGAGTTCATCGGTGTTAAAAGGACTGAACTGCCATCTTTTCTTTTGCTTGAGAAAAAAAATGTGTGGAATTCCAATTGCCTTTCTTATTTTTTTTATTAAGACAGACAATTATGAATTAGAGGTGGAGAGAGATACAGGGAGGGAGGGATACTGCAGCTGGACCAGGCTTTGGCAATTATGTTTTAATTGTATGTACCGTGTCCAGATTAGGACACATACCATTTACCCAGAGGTCTCTTCCCAATCCCCAAGTCCAGAACAGACCAATGGAGGCACACAGTACTACACAGAGCCATGACTACAACAGATAAAAGAGCGGGGACTGTGAAGACACACACACACACAGGTACAGACACACGCATACATGCTAGCACACACACTCTACACACACATACATTGTAATATTGTTGTTTGGTGGTATTAACCATTTTGTATATACACAGTCTAGTGATGTAATAATGTTATATGATGTACTGTTTTATCTTTTGTTTTATGTGTGATATAAGTGCCTTAATGTGTTTGGACCCCAGAAAGAGTAGCTGCTGTCTTGATTTAAAACTCTCTCTCTCTCTCTCTCTCTCTCTCTGTCTCTGTCTCTGTCTCTGTCTCTGTCTCTGTCTCTCTCTGTCTAACACTCTGAAGGGAAGCACTCAGTTTATCATAGTGCTCTATGATAAACTGCATCTAACGGCTGTAATGAAGTGCAGCAGCGTTCATATACAGTTGAAGTCGGAAGTTTACATACACCTTAGCCAAATACATTTAAACTCCGTTTTTCACAATCCCTGACATTTAATCTTAGTAAAAATGCCCTGTCTTAGGTCAGTTAGGATCACCACCTTATTTTATGAATGTAAATGTCAGAATAATAGTAGAGAGAAAGATTTATGTCAGTTTTTCTTTCTTTCATCACATCAAATGATGTCAATTAGCTTATCAGAAGCTTCTAAAGCCTTGACATCATTTTCTGGAATTTTCCAAGGCACAGTCAACTTAGTGTATGTAAACTTCTGACCCACTGAAATTGTAATGCAGTGAATTATAATTGAAATAATGTCTGTAAACAATTGTTGGAAAAATGACTTGTGTCATGCACAAAGTAGATGTCCTAACCGACTTGTTTTAATGACTCCAACCTAGGCATATGTAAACTTCCGACTTCAACTGTAGAGGATGTCGCTGTAGTCTAAGACCGATAGGAACGTCGACTGAATAATCTGCTTTCTACTACCATCAAAGGTGCTTCATTAAAAGATAACCCACTGGGGACAGATGTCAGTTCAATGTCTAGTTTTCACTAATGTGAATTCAACGTGAAATCAACCAAAAATGTCACCCTTTCATTGGATCTAGGTAAAAAAAAGAAAATTGAAAAAAATATGAAAATCCCTTAAGTTGATGACTTTTTGCAAATCCAATCAGTTTTCCACGTTAATTAAACGTCATCACATTGAATTTTGAGTTTGAAATGACGTAGAAACTACGTTGATTCACCCAGTTCTTGCCCAGTGGGATAGATGAATGTCTCTGAACTTTTAAATATCAGAACAGTTTCCCAACCTGATTGTTGCTGAGAACCTTGTTTGAGGTTCAATTCTAGCTAATAATTCAACCCTAGAACAGAACTGTGCCGTCATTATAGTTCCTCTTCTCAAATCAAATCAATTTTTATTTGTCACGTGCGCCGGTGTAGACCTTACAATGAAATGCTTACTTACAAGCCTTTACAATACCTAAAAAAGTAAGAGATACGTTAATAATTTATGTTTCTTAAGTAATCGATAAAATTGAAGACGGGATGATCTGTGTTCAATACCGGAGGAAAACAATGTGTAGCATGCTTTCTGGTCACGCGCCTCTAACAAACAGTACACTTCACTGGAGCCTCATTCTGAACATGGCTACTTCTTCATTTCTCAAAGGAAAAACCTCAACCAATTTCTAAAGACTGTTGACATCCAGTGAAAGCGATAGTAACTGCAGGAAGGTCCCTTAGAAATCTGGATTCCCAATGAAAACGTTGAAAAGAGAGTGACCTAAAAATAAAAAAAATCTGAATGGTTTGTCCTCTGGGTTTTGCCTGCCAAATAAGTTCTGTTACAGTCACAGACATGATTCAAACAGTTTTAGAAACTTCAGAGTGTTTCCTATCCAATACTAATAATAGTATGCATATGTTAGCTTTCGGGAATGAGTAGGAGGCAGTTTACTCTGGGCACGCTTTTCATCCAAACGTGAAAATGCTGCCCCCTATCCATAAGAAGTTTCAACAAGAAATTTGTGGAGTGGTTGAAAAACGATTTTTAATGACTCCAACCTAAGTGTATGTAAACTTCTGACTTCAACTGTATATGCACATTTTTGTAGAACAGTTTCATTTAATTTATAATAGTCTTCGTGTCTCAAAATGCTGACCTCAACAATGATCGTTTTCATTTATCATTTAATTTGCGACTCTCTGTCTCCCGCCACTCTCTGAGTCACTCCCCCGTGGCCGCCACTGATTTCATTGTTAAATCCACAGCCAACAATTGTGTCCTTGGGGGTGTGCCTCATTGTGTCTTGTGCCGTTTAAAAAGCTGGAGCTTGGCAACCCTGCCATGAATTATTCAACGCTCCCTGCTACATGTTGGCCCCCGTCGGATTCCTTCCTAACCAATATAATTGTTGAGCCAGTTAGAAGGAAATATAAATCACAATGCCACAGAGCAGTGCGGGAAAAGGGAAGGGGAAAAAAGAGAAAAGAAAGAGAAAAGGAGAGAGAGATATTTCATTCACTGATTAGTGTCAGTGGGTGTAGTACCAGGGGCCCGTGGACCATGCTAACGTGTCTAGGAGATAATGACTCCTAGCTAACGAACAGAGGAGCAGCGGAGGAGGGAGGGGGGTGGAGGAGAAGGAGATGTGCCCCCAATGACAAGGCCAATGAGCAGCTCCTTAGCTTTCTGTCTGCCATCTTGGCTAAAGAACAAGTCTTTAAGCTTTTCCCTATTGGATTTTTAAGTGGCGACTGTCATTTGCTAGCTCTATCCTCTCTGTCCAGCCATTTGCTCACCATGTTCTGTAGCTGTTGGGTTTGAGTGTGATCTCAGAGGGTTTCTCCAAAAGCTTCCAGACTGGCTGACCCACTAGGTGCACAGATGGACCGAGAGATCCATTTCTGACAGGGGAGAAAAGTATTGTCTTGAGTGGAAAATGGACTGCAACACAATATCAGTCAATACAGGAAACGATGTGCGTAACAATGGTGACAGGTGTGCGTAATGATGAGCAGCCCGGTGACCTTGAGCGCCAGAAAGGGGGAACGGGAGCTGACGTGACAGGCTCATAATAATGGCTGGAAAGGAGCAAATGGAATGGTATTTGACACCATTCCACTGATTCCGCTCCAGCCATTAACAAATCAAGTCAAATCAAATGTTATTTGTCACATACACATGGTTAGCAGATGTTAATGCGAGTGTAGCGAAATTCTTGTGCTTCTAGTTCCGACAATGCAGTAATAACCAACGAGTAATCTAACCAAACAATTCCACAACTACTACCTTATACACACAAGTGTAAAGGGATAAAGAATATGTACATAAAGATATATGAATGAATGATGATACAGAACGGCATAGGCAAGATGCAGTAGATGGTATCGAGTACAGTATATACATATGAGATGAGTAATGTAGGGTATGTAAACATAAAAGTGCATAGTTTAAAACCTCTTAGCGCTAGGGGTCAGATTTCATTTTTTCTTAAAATAATGTTCCCAAGGTAAATAGACATTTTCTCAGGCCCAGATCGTAGAATATGCATATAATTTACAGATTAGGATAGAAACACTCCAAAGTTTCCAAAACTGTCAAAATATTGTCTGTGAGTATAACAAAACTGATTCTGCAGGCGAAAACCAGAGGAAATCTAACCCGGAAGTGATTTATTTTTAATTTTTTTATCTGTGTTTCCTGGCCCGTCTTTCTTCCATTTAAAGGGGTATCAACCAGATTCCTTTTCCCAATGGCTTCCTCAGGCTGTGACCAGGCTTTAGACATAGTTTCAGGCTTTTATTTTGAAAAATTAGCGAGATTTTTCAAAACTAGTGAGGTGTCCTCTGATTAGTTCCTGCGCACGAGAGGGGTAGCTCTCCATTTTCTTTCTCGCTTTTATTGAATAGGTTATTATCCGGTTGAAATATTATCGATTATGTTCGTTAAAAACAACCTGAGGATTGATTTAAAAAAACATTTGACATGTTTCTACGAATATTACGGATACTTTTTGGTATTTTCGTCAAACGGAACGAGGGTTTGATTTCTGAACATAACGCACAACCCAAATGGCATTTTTTTTGTTATAAAAGTAATATTTATCGAACAAAAATAACATTTATTGTGTATCTGGGAGTCTAGTGAGTGCAAACATCCGAAGATTATCAAAGGTAAGCGATTCATTTTATTGCTTTTCTGACTTTCGTGCCCATGCTAATTTGGGGCTAGCTGTTGTAGCATTGATTGATGAGTAACGTTAGTTCCTATTCAATGTCGCTAAACACTAACGTTAGATAACTGATTAGTGTTAGCAAGCACTATTATTGCTAGCTGGATAACACAACAACTAGCTAAGTATCTAGCTAGCTAGCCTAGCTATAGGCCTAAACAATATTTTGAAGAATGTGCATTCACAGGTACATACTTAGAGCCTACTGAGCCTCCAACCTTTGTAATCTCGGACACCCAGCTCATCTGTTCATAAGAGGTTATTTATTTGTGACAGTTGTTACTGAATCAGATGCAGCTGAGAAAAACGAAACAATAAATTGGTGAATTTAGTGGCAACTTGCCCATTTGTAACAAGCATTCATTGTTACACCTCTCTATTTACAGACTGCAATTACCACCAGCTACTTGTTGTTATTGCAGTGTAACTACGAGTTATTATAATTGACTACAATACTTGTTACAGTGTAATTACACTGTAACAACACTGTAACAAGTACCCAAGGAATTGAACACAGTTGGTAACGACCTTGTACCAAATGGTGACTGCTCGTGCTTATTTTGACGAATCCCCCCCTCACACACACACATTCATACAATAGACTTTGTCTCTACCTCTAAATTATCTTCTTCATATTCCTTCTCCATGTTCATTTATACCTATCCATCATGCACACTGCGTTAATTCAATAGGCTTCTTCCCTTCATATTCGCTTGGGGACATTCATTCACGTTTTTACACACACACACACAGACACACACGCACGCACACACACACGCACACGCACGCACTCACGCACACACACACACACGTATATTCATTCTGTACTCGTATTCATTCATAACGGCACACAAATCCGCAGGCACGCAGATACTGTCACAGAGGAAATGACTGACTCTGTTGCACAGGAGGCGGTTCGGAAACACTGCGGGGGTGGTGTGGGGTGGGGCTGTGTGTGAGTGTGTGTGTGTGTGTTATGCATAATGTCCCCCAGGGACTCTGCACATGCAATGTTTTGTGAACATTCATTCATACACACTGTCACACACACAGACACACACGAGCGTTTGTGAAAATATATATATGTGGTTTGTGTGTGTGTGTGTTAGGGTTAGCTGCGCAATACTCTTCTCTCACTCTCACCACACACACACACACACACACACACACACACACACACACACACACACACACACACACACACACACACACACACACACACACACACACACACTCCTCCTAAGCTCTATCCTCCCCCATCACACACACACACATACATACCATGCTGAGTTGGGTTAGCTAGTTGCGTGCGGTGTGCTGCTGTTTGTTCCCTGCAGTGTACGGGCGGCCTGCTGATTTCCATCCTAATGTAATGGGATTGGACAGTTTAAGGGCCAGTGTGATTTCAATAACTTCTCTCTCTGCCTCTCTCTCACACATCCAAGGCCTTCGCTCGCCTCGTCCTCCCCCCACCAGAAGATGCATTGCCCAGACAGCTTGGAATGTCTGACTGAAATATGGGACAAATCAACCTTTTTTTTCCTAAATTTGTGGTGTTTGAATTTGTTGATGCAATTTGGGACATGATTGGTTGGTTGCGGGAGGCGGGACAAAGGGTCAAAATGCGGGCCTGTGGTCACCCTAAGTGGGAGGTTAGAAAGAATCAGCGTTTAATCCTAAAGAGTCTATTGACTCTCCCTTGCATCAATCTAAGTAACGTAATAAAAAAATCCCATCAACCCCCATCCACCAGTTTAATCTAGGGACATCCGTTTTCTGCTGTTGCGTGGACTGCATCTCAATCCACCACACCCACTTATGGTGGCCTTCCGCATCTGCAGTGGAAGGGGAACGAGCTACAGCGGTGTTTGTCAGACCGTGAGACATCCCGAAAGTCGGTCTTCTCGCGAAAACGTCTGTAGCATCCAAATGATTTGGCTCATACTAACTAATATGATCACTCTATGGAAAGATGTGACTCTCACGAACACACTGTTCTCCATTTTGATCTACAAACCCCACAGGACTTGTCTGAAGGTAACCTAGTACCGGTTTAAAAAAATAAACTGAAGTAAGGTGGTAGTTTTATGCTAACAAAAAAAGTTAAATATGTGTCCCTAAAATATATTTCCTGAGCTTTCTTATATTGTAAATCCTAGATATAGGTCAGACACTTCAAAATCTTATTCCTTATGATTTATCTTTTTGACTGTGTGTTTTGCCATTTATGAATGTGCTATTCAATGCATGGGCTATAGCACCAAAGGCCTTTTTACATATATTTGTTTTATACCTACAGTGGTCCTAAACGTCAAAATCAAATAGCTAAATGATCCATTGTATGACCATCTTAAAACAATTCCGTATGCTAGCTCAGTAGAATCACAAATCAGTTCCGCAAAGTTTTCAGTTAGACAGCATTGCAAAATGACTAAATGAAAAAAGAGAATTAAATAACACATTCAATAAATAGAAATGAATGAGATTCAGAAATGAATATCAATGACAATATGATGCTTAATAAAACATCAATGCTGAAAAAAAAACAGTTGTTCAAGTGAGTGTGAAATAGTTTTTGAAGTGAGGATGCTATCCTTCATCAGAAGAAAATGACTGTGAAGAAAGAATGTCATTGTGATTGAATTTTAAAAATAGTTTAGGCATTGTTGTCTCAATATTTTGGGCATGAAGTGGCTCCGTCTTCAGCTCGACAAACTCAACCATTAAAGGTGCACTCCAAAGATTTCTATTCCTCGTCAATATTGTTTAAAAGTGTTCTAACACTTGTTTTCTTTTGTTTTAGTAGGACTTGGGTGGAGTTAGTTTCTTTGTAAGTACAAAATTAAAGAAGAAGCATCTGTGAATCTCAATCGTATATCCTTGATTAACTCACGTCCTCCCTCATCTTCTTTTCAAAGCACATTGGAGCAGAAGATCGGAGGTTCCTCCCCTTGGATCTTTTCCGCCAATGCATGTTGATTGGGAGGAAAGGAGAGAGGATTCAAGGAATCAAAGAAATACAATTGAAATTCACCATGGTTTCTTAAAACGTGTATTGGCTATGGTCTCCGCCCCGGTCACTTCCTAGCCACACCCATAGTCCTGGTTTGTGTAAAATAGGAATTGGTGAAGCCAATTCTGCTTGGCTTCACCAATGTTCTGCTTGAATGTTGTGGTCGGAAATGTTTGCTTACTAGGAAAACCTTTTTTTGTTTATAAAAAGCAATTTTTTTCTCACTCAATGTAGGGTGGCCAATGAAAAATGCATATTTTGATCAATGGGTAAAATAATTGTGGAGATAATCCTGTAAGAAAACCACTGGTCCAAACCTCATATGTCTATCATAATCTGTAAAATGTATTGGAGTTTTTACCCTTCTTAAAATTGTAAAGATTAAGGGGATTAAATCAATTGGAGGCCTGAAAAAATGAGTGGTCATAAATCTGGAAAATAGCATCGCGTCAGCTAGGCTACCTGACAGGGTTACCATTGATCTTGTCATCTTTCTTCTCAAATCTGGAGGACCTCAAACAATTTTGAGACATTACAACGCTGTTCATATTAATGCAGGCTTTTTATTTTCAAAGCATTTTACATTTAATTCAGCTCGTGTCATGATAATTTAGCTATTTCCGATTCGTGGAAACAACTTGGAAGACGACAACCATAAAATGCAAAATCCTCAAAAGTTTTGGCGATAAAGCTGCACCGCTCTGTCAACTGATGTATTAGGTTACGAAATCATTTTTTGGGGGGATAGAATGTTAATTCTACTGTATGTTAGAGAAAGACCCCACTGAATGATTCAGAGCATGAGAATCATATTTGCCTAGGTAAAATCAATTTTATAACATAAGGAAGTGAAATTTCATCACCAAAGTGCATTTTCACCCACTCTGGGCATAGTGGGTGAACACTGTACTGCATAAAATTGATAACCTTCTCTCTCTCTCTCTTTTTACTATTTTCTACATTGTAGAATAATGTTCATTTCTCTACTATAAGCCGTCTCCAATGTCATTTTAGAGAATTTGAGGAGTATTTCTGTCTGTCATAAAGCACTTTTGTGGGGGAAAACTAATTCTGATTGGCTGGGCCTGGCTCCCCAGTGGGTGGGCCTTGCTCCCAAGTGGCTGAGCCTATGCCCTCCCAGGCCCACCCATGGCTGCGCCCCTGCCCAGTCATGTGCAATCCACAGATGAAGGCCTAATGCATTTATTTCAATTCACTGATTTCCTTATATGAACTGTAACTCAGTAAAGTCGTTGAAATTGTTGCATGTTGTGTTTATATTTTTCTTTTGTCTGTACATACAGTACCAATCAAACGTTTGGACACATCTACTCATTCCAGGGTTTTTCTTTATTTTCACAATTTTCTACAATTGTAGAATAATAGTGAAGACATCCAAACTATGAAATAACACATATGGAATCATGTAGAAACCAAAAAAGTATTCAAATCAATCAGTTGTGTTGTAACAAGGAGGGGTGGTTTACAGAAGATAGCCCTATCTGGTAAAAGACCAAGTCTATATTATGACAAGAACACCTCAAATAAGCAAAGAGAAACGACATCCCATCATTACTTTAATTAAGACATGAAGGCCAGTCAAACCCGAAAAGTTTCTTCAGGTGCAGTCGCAAAAACCGTCAAGAGCTATGATGTAACTGGTGATGAGACCACCACAGGGAGGGAAAACCCAGAGTTATCTTTAATGCAGATGATAAATTAATTAGAGGAAACTGCACCTCAGATTGAAGCCCAAATAAATGCTTCACAGAGTTCAAGTAACAGACACGTCAACATCAACTGTTTAGATGAGACTGCATGAATCAGGCCTTCATGTTCGATTTGCTGCAAAGAAACCACTACTAAAGGACACCAATAAGAAGACACTTGCTTGAGCCAAAAAACACGAGCAATGAAAATTAGACCGGTGGAAATCTGTCCTTTGGTCTGATGGCTCCAAATGTGAGATTTTTGGTTCCAACGATATGCCATCCCATCTGGTTTGCACTTAGTGGGACAATAATTTGCTTTTCAACAGGACAATGACCAAAGAACACCTCCAGGTTGTGATGGAATGCTGCATCAGATGACCTGACCTTCACAATCACCGACCTCAACCCAATTGAGATGGTTTGGGATGAGTTGGACCGCAGTGTGAAGAAAAGCAGCCAACAAGGGCTCAGCATACGTGGGAACTCCTTCAAGACTGTTGGAAAATAATTCCTCACGAAGCTGGTTGAGAGAATGCCAGGAATGTGCAAAGCTGTCATGAAAGCAAAGGGTGGCTACTTTGAAGAATAACATATATTTTGATTTGTTTAACACTTTTTTGGTTACTACATGACTCCATATGTTTCTATTTCATAGCTTTGATGTCTTCAGTAGTATTCTACAATGTAGAAAATAGTAAAAATAAAGAAAAACCTTTGAATGACTAGGTGTGTCCACATTTTTTGACTGGTACTGTAAGTCTGCAGTGCCAGCGCTGGCAAAACATTTGCAGCACCCCACCCCTAAACGGATCCCCATGGCTGTACACTCGATCATCTCCACTTCTCTTCACTTCACATGTGTCCTTAACATGGACACAACCAGGACTGTTTGGTTTTTACGATGAACGAGTCTAGTGGCAAAGACTGGCGGCAGAGAGAGGGGACTCTGTGGTGGCAAGAAACGGCTTGATTCATGTAATGTAGGAGTTTCATGAATGTATGAATGTGAGGCGCTAAAAGTTATTTACTGTATTTCCCTCCATCCTCTCTCACCTCCCTTTTCCCCCTATGTCTCTACCTCTCCCCTCTCTCTGTCCATCTCTCTCTCCTCTTTCTCTTATCTCTTCCGCTATCTAGCTCTCTTTCTCTTGCTCTCTCTCTCTCCCTCCCCTCCCTTTGGCCAATTTCATTCAGCTTGTGACTCTCTCCGTGCAACTCTGTGGAGGTGAGGTTAAAAACAGAGGTATTTCCCTTGCACGTTCCTCAAGCATTTTACATTTTTTCATTCGGACCCTGTAAATAATTTATTCCCTCCTTTTCTTTCAGAGGGAGGTTTGGGAGAAGAAATAAGAGGATAAAGAGAAAAGGCGGAGAGGGAGATTACATTAGGAACACCCTCTTTTCCCCCCAGAACAGCCTCAATTCGGTGGGATATGGACTCTACAAGGTGTCGACTCCAATGCTTCCCACAGTTGTGTAACGTTGGCTCGATGTTCTTTGGGTGGTGGACCATTCTTGATTCACAAATTGTCCAGTGTGAAAAACACAACAGCATTGCAGTTCTTGACACAAACCGGTATGCCTGGCACCTACTTCCATACCCCTTTCAAAGGCACTCAAATCTTTTGTCTTGCCCATTCACCCTCTGACTGGCGCATATTCACAATCCATGTCTCATTTATCTCAAGGCTTAAAAATCCTTCTTTAACCTCCTCCCCTTCACTGATTGAAGTGGATTTAATGAGTGACATCAATGAGGGATAGCAGCTTTAACCTGGATTCACCTGGTCAGTCTATGTAATGCAAAGAGCAGGTGTACTTAATGTTTTGTTTACTCAGCGTTTATCAACGCTGTTTGTTTTGTTTAAGCTGTTGGTTGGGTTATGCTCAGGGAAAACTTTGCTAATTGCTTTCAACTAATTTTCTTGATCACATTTTTACTAATACTGTAGAACGTTGTAGTGTCTATATCCAGGAAAGCCAAAGTTCCAAAAGCTGAGCCTAAAATAGTGTATAAGAGATCATTCAAAAGATTTTGCTGTGACTTATGTGGATGATGTTAAAAAATATTTGTGGTTCTGATGTGATTAATAAGGAGCATCCAGGTGCTGAACTTTATGCATTTATTGATAAACATGCAACTGACTGTTAAAACTGTTAAGGCTACACATGGAGGTATTTAAAAACTGCATGGCTACAAGAGATGGGGCAAAAAGAGTGGCTAATAAGTCTGACTGCACATCTGACTGGCTGACTTACTTGAAATTGAGAAATTATGTGACTAAACTAAACAAAAAGTAGAAGAAACTGTATTATGAAGCAAAAATCAATAATATAAAGAATGATGAAAATAAACTTTGGAATACTATAAATTAAATGAGTGTCAGAAAGACAAATTCAACTGCATCTTTCATCGAATCAGATGGCTTATTCATCACAAATGTTGCCAACCATTTTATTAATGACTACTTAATTAGCAGAATAGGCTAATTTAGGCAGGAAATTCCAACAACGAACAATGAGCCATCGTATCCATATATAAAAAAACGTATAATAAATCTTCTCACGAGTCACCATCCCGGTTCCGGGAGCACCCCCCACAGTAAAAAAAGCTGACTAGCATAGCCTAGCATAGCGTCACAAGTAAATACTAGCATCTAAATATCATTAAATCACAAGTCCAATACACCAGATGAAAGATACAGATCTTGTGAATCCAGCCATCATTTCTGATTTTTAAAATGTTTTACAGGGAAGACACAATATGTAAATCTATTAGCTAACCACGATAGCAAAAGACACAACTTTTTTTTCCACCATTTTTTTCCTGCATGGGTAGCTATCACTAATTCGACTAAATAAAGATATATATAGCCACTAACCAAGAAACAACTTCATAAGATGACAGTCTGATAACATATTTATGGTATAGCATATGTTTTTTTAGAAAAATGTGCATTTTTCAGGTATAAATCACAGTTCTACATTGCAGCAGCAATCTGAAATAGTGCCGAAGCTGCCAGAATAATTACAGAGACCAACGTCAAATAACTAATTACTCATCTTAAAACATTTCTGAAAAATACACAGCGTACAGCAAATGAAAGCCCAACATCTTGTGAATCCAGCCAATGTCAGATTTTTTAAGTGTTTTACGGCGAAAACACAATATAGCATTATATGAGCTTACCACAATAGCCAGAAACACAAGCAATTTACCAGCAGCACAGGTTAGCGATCATAACAACCCAGCAAAAGATATATAATTTTACTAACCTTGATATACTTCATCAGATGACAGTCCTGTAACATCATATTACACAATGCATATAGCTTTTGTTCGAAAATGTGCATATTTAGCAGCACAAATCGTGGTTATGCAATGTAATCAGTAAAAACATGGCATGCATTCTGGCCGGCGCCATCTTGGAAAGGCACCTAATCTAATCAATAAATAATCGAAAACTTGACTAAAAAATACAGGTTGGACAGCAATTGAAAGATGCATTAGTTATTAATGCAACCGCTGTGTTAGATTTTTAAAATTAAGGTTACTAGACATACAGTGTGCGTTACAGCCAGACCAGTGCCGCAATAATGGCCGAAAAATACTTTTACATTTTTCCACAGAACAACAAATTAACATCATAAATAGTTCTTACTATTAGTTGAGCTTCCATCAGAATCTTGGGCAAGGTGTCCTTTGTCCAAAAGAATCGTTGCTTTGTTGTAAAACGTCCTCTTCAACTTCGGAATTAGTAGCTAACAATAGCTACGTGGCACACACATGTCCAAATCCTCCAAACGCAATACTACGAAAATTCTGAAAATAGCAATATACTCGCATAAACTGATATAAATCGGTTTAAAATAACTTCGTTATGATGTTTCTAACACCTATATCGAATTAAATCACAGACGGATATATCTTAGGCCGATAACGAGAGCTTTTGAGCATGCCATTCTGATGTCCTCTCTTGCGTCTTGACGAGCGTCCAAAAGAACGGACATCCCACTCCATGGCCTTTTATAAAGTCTGAGAAATACGTAGAGACTCCATTCCACTTCTCATTGGTTACTGACATCCAGGGGAAGGCGGGTGCAGTTCATTTCGACCCATAGGACACATACAGAGCTTTAAACTGATCCGAGATCAGAGCCTAGTTTTCAGACCTTCGCAGATCCTGTCATGATTTTCGCTGCAGAAAGACTTCTGGTTCACCCACAGACATAATTCAAACGGTTTTAGAAACTAGAGATTGTTTTCTATCCAATAGTAATAATAATATGCATATTGTACGAGCAAGAATTGAGTACGAGGCAGTTTAATTTGGGAACGCAAAATGTCGAAGTTGAAACAGCACCCCCTGTATTCTCAAGAGGTTAAAAGAAAAGCATTGCAAGTTTGAATTTTGTAAAGTTAGTGTTGGAGAGGTGGAAACAATATTGTTATCAATAATGACAAACAAATAATGACAAACCTGGAATTGACAACTCCTATCTGTCGTATATTTAATCTGAGTCTAGAGGAAAGTCTGTGTCCTCAGGCCTGGAGGGAAGCCAAAGTCATTCCAGTACTCAAGAGTGGTAAAGTGGGCTTTATTGCTTCTAACAGCGGACCTATCAGCTTGCTGCCAGCTCTTAGCAAACTGTTGGGAAAATTAGTGTCTGATCAAATACAATGCTATTTCTCTGTTAACAAATGAACAACAGACTTTCAACGTGCTTATAGAGAAGGGCACTCAACATGTACTGCACTGACACAAATGACTGATGATTGGTTAACATAAATTGATAATAAGAAGATTGTGGGAGCTGTACTGTTAGATTTCAGAGCAGCCTTTGATATTATTGACCATAACCTGTTGAGAAAATGTATGTGTTATGGCTTTTCAACCTCTGCCATATCGTGAACTCAGAGCTATATATTTTATATAACTCAGAGGGTTTTCTTTAATGGAAGCTTCTCTAATGTCAAACATGCAAAGTGGCTCTCTCAAGGCCCTCTACTCTTTTCTATTTATACCAATGACCTGCCACTGGCATTAAACAAAACATGTGTGTCCATGTATGCTGATGATTTAACCATATACGCATCAGCAACCACAGCTAAAGAAGTTACTGAGCCCTTAACAAAGAGTTGCAGTCTGTTTTATAATGGGTGGCCAGTAATAAGCTGGTCCTGAACATCTCTAAAACTAAGAGCGTTGTATTTGGTACAAATCATTCCTTAAGTTCTAGACCTCAGCTGAATCTGGTAATGAATGGTGTGGCTGTTGAACAAGTTGAGGAGACTAAATTACTTGATGTTCTCTTAGATTGTAAACTGTCATGGTCAAAACATATAGATTCAATGGTTGTAAAAATGGGGAGAGGTCCAGCCGTAATAAAGAGATGCTCTGCTTTTTTGACACCCCATTCCATAAAGCAAATCTTAGGCAGTTTTATCGTATCATGATATTGCCCAGTCATATGGTCGAGTGTTGCAAAGAAAGACCTAGTTAAGCAGTAACTGGTCCAGAACAGAGCGGCATGTCTTGCTCTTCATTGTAATCAGAGGGCTAATATTAATACTATGCATGCCAGTCTCTCTTGGCTAAGAGTTGAGGAAAGACGGACTGCGTCACTTCTTGTTTTTATAAGAAACACTAATGCGTTGGAAAATCCAAATTGTTTGCATAGTCAACTGACACACATACTTCCCCCATCAGATATGCCACCAGGGATGTTATCACAGTCCCCAAGTTCAGAACAAATTCAAGTAAACTAACAGTATTACACAGAGCCATGATTACATGGACCTCCCTTCCATATTATATAGCCTAAGTGAACAGCAAACCTGGTTTAAAAAAACAAATAAATCCACACCTCATGGCATACACCACCTCTCCTCCATGTGACCTATTTGTTGTGTGTACGTACTGACATGTATGTGTAACTGATAGATGCACACACCCACTACATGTTAGTGCTTTTAAATGTATGTACATTTTAAAGTCTTTTGTCTGTAATGTCTTTTTCATTATATGTCGGACCACAGTAAGACTATCTGTCACCATTGGCGTCGGCTAATAGGGATCCTAAGAAAATAAATAATAGATGTAGATACGGATTTGGGCTTGTGGTTTTACTTAATTCTCCGTACTGGCCAATGATTATAACGGCGATTCTTATCCGACCATAAATGTATACATTGTGGACCTGAGAAGACGGAAGATCAACATGTAGCTAGATGGAGTAGGCCTGGCTCATTGTTGCCCATGAAAGGAAGTTAGACTAGCAAACATTTTAGCCAGCAATCCAAGGAAAACCAAAACTAAAAACGTTCAATTCTGCTTTACAGCAGTGATGCTGTAATATAGTTTACAGTACTATTTGCCTCAATGTGTAACATATTACAGCATCCATTCTGTAAATGTTAGCAGGGATAGTGGAATATGTTTCACAGTAAGGAAAGTCATACTGTCAACTATATTACAGCATCACCGCTGTAAAGCAAAATTACAGTATTAAACTGGCAACTGTGGTGCCAGTATAATGCTGTAAATATACAGGGAAATACCTACAGTAATACCTACAGTTTTACAGTATTAAGCAGTATTGCAGGTTGTCTTTAGAAGACAGCTCCCTGAAATGTAATATTGTAAGAAAAACAATACATGTACAAATATATATACAGTTGAAGTCTGAAGTTTACAAACACTTAGGTTGGAGTCATTGAAATTCGTTTTTCAACCACTCCACAAATTTCTTGTTAACAATCTATAGTTTTGGCAAGTCGGTTAGGACATCTACTTTGTGCATGACAAGTAATTTTTCCAACAATTGTTTAGAGACAGATTATTTCACTTATAATTCACTGTATCACAATTCCAGTGGGTCAGAAGTTTACATACACTAAGTTGACTGTGCCTTTAAACAGCTTGGAAAATTCAAAGAAATTATGTCATGGCTTTAGAAGCTTCTGATAAACGAATTGACATCATTTGAGTCAATTGGAGGTGTACCTGTGGATGTATTTCAAGGCCTACCTTCAAACTCAGTGCCTCTTTGCTTGACATCATGGGAAAATCAAAAGAAATCAGCCAAGACCTCAGAAAAAAATTGTAGACCTCCACAAGTCTGGTTCATCCTTGGGAGCAATTTCCAAAGGCCTGAAGGTACCACGTTCATCTGTACAAACAAAAGCAAAGCAGCCATCGTACCGCTCAGGAAGGAGACGCGTTCTGTCTCCTAGAGATGAACGTACTTTGGTGCGAAAAGTGCAAATCAATCCCAGAACAACAGCAAAAAACCTTGTGAAGATGCTGGAGGAAACAGGTATAAAAGTATCTGTATCCACAGTAAACGAGTCCTATATCGATATAACCTGAAATGCAGCCCAGAAAGGAAGAAGCCACTGCTGAAAAACCGCCATAAAAAAGCCAGACTACTGTTTGCAACTGCACATGGGGACAAAGATCGTACTTTTTGGAGAAATGTCCTCTGGGCTGATGAAACAAAAATTAAACTGTTTGGCCATCATGACCATTGTTGTGTTTGGAGGAAAAAGGGGGAGGCTTGCAAGCCGAAGAACACCATCCCAACCATGAAGCACGGGGGTGGCAGCATCATGTTGTGAGGGTGGATTGCTGCAGGAGGGACTGGTGCACTTCACAAAATAGATGGCATCATGAGGGAGGAAAATTATGTGGATATATTGAAGCAAGATCTCAAGACAACAGCCAGGAAGTAAAAGCTTGGTCGCAAATGGGTCTTCCAAATGGACAACGACCTCAAGCATACTTCCAAAGTTGTGGCAAAATGGCTTAAGGACAACAAAGTCAAGGTATTGGAGTGGCCATCACAAAGCCCTGACCTCAATCACATAGAATATGTGTTGGCAGAACTGAAAAAGAGTGTGCGAGCAAGGAGGCCTACAAACCTGACTCAGTTACACCAGCTCTGTCAGGATGAATGGGCCAAGATTCACCCAACGTATTGTGGGAAGCTTGTGGAAGGCTACCCAAAACGTCTGACCCAAGTTAAACAATTTAAAGGCAATGCTACTAAATGCTAATTGAGTGTATGTAAACTTCTGACCCACTGGGAATGTGATGAAAGAAATAAAAGCTGAAATATATCATTCTCTCTACTATTATTCTGACATTTCACATTCCTAAAATAAAGTGGTGATCCTAACTGACCTGAGACAGGGAATTGTTACTTGGATTAAATGTCAAGAATTGTGAAAACTGAGTTTAAATGTATTTGGCTATGGTGTACTTCCGACTTCAACTGTATTATTGATTGATTCACTTTTGATTCTTGTCTTTTCAAGTCACCAAGCAGTGCTATTTGCAGAGTTAGCTGCAGGTAAAGTTTTCTACCATTCCAGAACCTGCGACCAAAAACAAGCTACTTATGGGCGGTACCAAAACAAGTGATCTAATGATTCTCTTCGCAGCAAAAACTTCTGAGCTGGGACTGTTGTATCTTCCATATACACAACATTCTATTAGTTGCAAGAATTTTTTATAATAATACAAATTGAAAAAATATTTTGGGGGAATCCGGCGTTGTTTTGTGTATCTGTTCATAAACCATGTGCCATGGAATCGGCACATTGAAAATCTGTTCGTACACTTTTTAGGCCGGTTTAATTAACTTGCTTGACCATGCAATATGTTTTGTGGACTTCACCGGACAGACCTTGTTCTCCAGTATTGTGATGAAACAAAGGTGTGATTGAATTTATTCTGCAATTTTGACTTCTTATTATCTCGGCCTTAGGCCTGTACAGTGCATTCGGGAAAGTATTCAGACCCCTTGAATTGTCCACAAATTGCTACATTACAGCCTAATTCTAAAATCTATTAAATTGTTTTTTCGCCTCATCAATCGACACACAATACCCCATAATGACAAAGTAAAAACTGTTTTTTGGAAATGTTTGCAAATGTATTAAAATAAAAATCAAAAATATGACATTTACATAATTATTCAGACCCTTTACTCAGTACTTTGTTGAAGCACCTTTGGCAGCGATTACAGCCCGAGAGCTCATCAAGGAGCTCTCTGTACTTTGCTCCGTTCATCTTTCCCTTCATCCTGACTAGACTCCCAGTCCCTGCTGCTGAAAAACATCCCCACAGCATGATGCTGCCACCACCATGCTTCACCGTAGGAATGGTGCCAGGTTTCCTCCAGTTGTGACGCTTGGCATTCAGGCCAAAGAGTTCAATCTTGGTTTCATCAGACCAGAGAATCTTGTTTCTCATTGTCTGGGAGTCCTTTAGATGCCTTTTGGCAAACGTCAAGCAGGCTGCCAATCTGACTTTTACTGAGGAGTGGCTTCCGTCTGGCCAGTCTACCATAAAGGCCTGATTGGTGGAGTGCTGCAGAGATGGCTGTCCTTTTGAAAGGATCTCCCATCTCCACAGAGGTACTATGGAGCTCTGTCAGAGTGACCATCGGGCTGTTGGTCACCTCTCTGACCAAGGCCCTTCTCCCCTGATTGCTCAGTTTGGCCCGGCGGCCAGCTTTAGGAAAAGTCTTGGTGGTTCCAAACTTCTTCCATTTAAGAACGATGGATACCACTGTGTTCTTGGGGACCTTCAATGCTGCAGAAATGTTTTGGTACCCTTCCCCAGATCTGTGCCTTGACACAATCCTGTCTCGGAGCTCTACGGACAATTCCTTCGACCTAATGAGTTGGTTTTTGCACTGACAACTGCTGGACCTACTATAAATAGGTGTGTGCCTTTCCAAATCATGTCCATTCAAATTAATTTACCACAGGTGGGCTCCAATGAAGTTGTAGAAACATCTCATGGATGATCAATGGAAACAGGATGCACCTGAGCTAAATTTTGTGTCTTATAGCAAAGGGTCTGAATACTTAAGTAAATAAGGTATTTCTGGTTTTATATTTAATAAATTAGCAAACATTTCGTGGACCCCCTAGCGGCTGGGGGGGGTCTTTAGTCGCTTATATAACTTATTTCTGGAGCTGGCCCTGCACAACATACAGTGCCTATATAAAGTCTAAACCCCCTTTACCTTTTAAAAAATGTTGTTGCTTTACAAAGTGGGACAATTTTTTAAAATGTATTGGTCATTGATCTACACAAAATACTCCATAATGTCAAAGTGAAAATATCTATACAGTGGGGAGAACAAGTATTTGATACACTGCCGATTTTGCAGGTTTTCCTACTTACAAAGCATGTAGAGGTCTGTAATTTTTATCATAGGTACACTTCAACTATGAGAGACGGAATCTAAAACAAAAATCCAGAAAATCACATTGTATGATTTTTAAATAATTAATTTGCATTTTATTGCATGACATAAGTATTTGATACATCAGAAAAGCAGAACTTAATATTTGGTACAGAAACCTTTGTTTGCAATTACAGAGATCATACGTTTCCTGTAGTTCTTGACTAGGTTTGCACACACTGCAGCAGGTATTTTGGCCCACTCCTCCCTACAGATCTTCTCCAGATCCTTCAGGTTTCGGGGCTGTCGCTGGGCAATACGGACTTTCAGCTCCCTCCAAAGATTTTCTATTGGGTTCAGGTCTGGAGACTGGCTAGGCCACTCCAGGACCTTGAGATGCTTCTTACGGAGCCACTCCTTAGTTGCCATGGCTGTGTGCTTCGTGTCGTTGTCATGCTGGAAGACCCAGCCACGACCCATCTTCAATGCTCTTACTGAGGGAAGGAGGTTGTTGGCCAAGATCTCGCGATACATGGCCCCATCCATCCTCCCCTCAATACGGTGCAGTCGTCCTGTCCCCTTTGCAGAAAAGCATCCCCAAAGAATGATGTTTCCACCTCCATGCTTCACGGTTGGGATGGTGTTCTTGGGGTTGTACTCATACTTCTTCTTCCTCCAAACATGGCGAGTGGAGTTAGACCAAAAAGCTCTATTTTTGTCTCATCAGACCACATGACCTTCTCCCATTCCTCCTCTGGATCATCCAGATGGTCATTGGCAAACTTCAGACGGGCCTGGACATGCACTGGCTTAAGCAGGGGGACCTTGCGTGCGCTGCAGGATTTTAATCCATGACGGCGTAGTGTGTTACTAATGGTTTTCTTTGAGACTGTGGTCCCAGCTCTCTTCAGGTCATTGACCAGGTCCTGCCGTGTAGTTCTGGGCTGATCCCTCACCTTCCACATGATCATTGATGCCCCACGAGGTGAAATCTTGCATGGAGCCCCAGACCGAGGGTGATTGACCGTCATCTTGAACTTCTTCCATTTTCTAATAATTGTGCCAACAGTTGTTTCCTTCTCACCAAGCTGCTTGCCTATTGTCCTGTAGCCCATCCCAGCCTTGTGCAGGTCTACAATTTTATCCCTGATGTCCTTACACAGCTCTCTGGTCTTGGCCATTGTGGAGAGGTTGGAATCTGTTTGATTGAGTGTGTGGACAGGTGTCTTTTATACAGGTAACGAGTTCAAACAGGTGCAGTTAATACAGGTAATGAGTGGAGAACAGGAGGGCTTCTTAAAGAAAAACTAACAGGTCTGTGAGAGCCGGAATTCTTACTGGTTGGTAGGTGATCAAATACTTATGTCATGCAATAAAATGCAAATTAATTATTTAAAAATCATACAATGTGATTTTCTGGATTTTTGTTTTAGATTCCGTCTCTCACAGTTGAAGTGTACCTATGATAAAAATTACAGACCTCTACATGCTTTGTAAGTAGGAAAACCTGCAAAATCGGCAGTGTATCAAATACTTGTTCTCCCCACTGTATATATTTTTAAGCAAATTAATAAAAATTCAATAACTAAAATACAGTCATTGCATAGCATTCACCCCCTTTCTAAATTTGTTCTTACAGTATGCATACTAAACAAAAATTATCTGGGAAAAGGTGAAATGCTCACTAGCAGGGATTTATACAAATGTGTTAACAAAATTTGGGAAAATTCAATTTTTATGCATATGGTAAATTTCCCGAAACATTGGGCCTACACTTAACATGTTGCATTTATATTTGTGTTCAGTGTGGTATGTAGGCACCAATGTACTGTACACATCTATTATGATATACAGTGGGGAGAACAAGTATTTGATACACTGCCGATTTTGCAGGTTTTCCTACTTACAAAGCATGTAGAGGTCTGTAATTTTTATCATAGGTACACTTCAACTGTGAGAGACGAAATCTAAAACAAAAATCCAGAAAATCACATTGTATGATTTTTAAGTAATTAATTTGCATTTTATTACATGACATAAGTATTTGATCACCTACCAACCAGTAAGAATTCCGGCTCTCACAGACCTGTTAGTTTTTCTTTAAGAAGCCCTCCTGTTCTCCACTCATTACCTGTATTAACTGCACCTGTTTGAACTCGTTACCTGTATAAAAGACACCTGTCCACACACTCAATCAAACAGACTCCAACCTCTCCACAATGGCCAAGACCAGAGAGCTGTGTAAGGACATCAGGGATAAAATTGTAGACCTGCACAAGGCTGGGATGGGCTACAGGACAATAGGCAAGCAGCTTGGTGAGAAGGCAACAACTGTTGGCGCAATTATTAGAAAATGGAAGAAGTTCAAGATGACGGTCAATCACCCTCGGTCTGGAGCTCCATGCAAGATCTCACCTCGTGGGGCATCAATGATCATGAGGAAGGTGAGGGATCAGCCCAGAACTACACAGCAGGACCTGGTCAATGACCTGAAGAGAGCTGGGACCACAGTCTCAAAGAAAACCATTAGTAACACACTACGCCATCATGGATTAAAATCCTGCAGCGCATGCAAGGTCCCCCTGCTCAAGCCAGCGCATGTCCAGGCCCGTCTGAAGTTTACCAATGACCATCTGGATGATCCAGAGGAGGAATAGGAGAAGGTCGTTTGGTCTGATGAGACAAAAATAGAGCTTTTTGGTCTAAACTCCACTCGCCGTGTTTGGAGGAAGAAGGATGATGAGTACAACCCCAAGAACCCATCCCAACCGTGAAGCATGGAGGTGGAAACATCATTCTTTGGGGATGCTTTTCTGCAAAGGGGTCAGGACGAATGCACCGTATTGAGGGGAGGATGGATGGGGCCATGTATCGCAAGATCTTGGCCAACAACCTCCTTCCCTCAGTAAGAGCATTGAAGATGGGTCGTGGCTGGGTCTTCCAGCATGACAACGAAACGAAACACACAGCCAGGGCAACTAAGGAGTGGCTCCGTAAGAAGCATCTCAAGGTCCTGGAGTGGTCTAGCCAGTCTCCAGACCTGAACCCAATAGAAAATCTTTGGAGGGAGCTGAAAGTCCGTATTGCCCAGCGACAGCCCCGAAACCTGAAGGATCTGGGGAAGGTCTGTATGGAGGAGTGGGCCAAAATCCCTGCTGCAGTGTGTGCAAACATGGTCAAGAACTACAGGAAACGTATGAGCTCTGTAATTGCAAACAAAGGTTTCTGTACCAAATATTAAGTTCTGCTTTTCTGATGTATCAAATACTTATGTCATGCAATAAAATGCTAATTAATTATTTAAAAATCACACAATGTGATTTTCTGGATTTTTGTTTTAGATTCCGTCTCTCACAGTTGAAGTGTACCTATGATAACAATTAGAGACCTCTACATGCTTTGTAAGTAGGAAAACCTGCAAAATCGGCAGTGTATCAAATACTTGTTCTCCCCACTGTATGGATGACTGTCTCATCTATATATTTATATGTACATATTCTTGTTCATCCCTTTACATTTGTGTGTATAAGGTAGTCGTTGTGAATTTGTTAGATTACGTGTTAGATATTACTGCACTGTCGGAACTAGAAGCACAAGCATTTCGCTACACTCGCATTAACATCTGCCAACCATGTGTATGTGACCAAAAACATTTGATTTCATTTGATGAGAGGTGATCACATACATAATCTACATGTATCCGGTACAGCTGTGGCATGGGAATAACTGTGTCCGGGGGTAACTCAAACTTGTTAAAATAATCATCTTGGGCCCTTGTGGCCCTGGTCAAAAGTAGTGCATTATATAGGGAATAGCAGGCATTTTTGGATACAGCCTTAGTCTTGGACGGAGGGACCCATGTGATTGGTAGAGAGCAGCAAGTCAACATGGTGATGCAGCTTGACAAGACATTAGCAGTGAGCTAATGGAAAGACTATGCCCACGGTTACTTGTTACTGTTGGGCGTGAAAGGGCAGGGGATCGGCACAGGAGTGGCTGGAAGTAGGCAAACATGTTCTGAGGGAGAGTTCGGGGAGACGATGTCTGGCCGCTGTGTTACTCCGAGGGCAAGGCATGCTGGGAATGTGTCAGCGGGGCAGAAATAGCATTCTGGGTAATTGAACGGGAAGGATGTTTTCTTAAAAGGCCAGTGCCAGAAGACCTGATGGACCTACTGGGCAAATAACTCAAAAACATATCTGATATGTATTGGGGTGAAATATTGCGGATTGATTTAAAAACCAATAGAATAATCTTTAAATTAATTCTTAAACTCACAGGCAGCAATAAAACCGGTGTAATGTGTGCTCTACGTCTGGCCTTGGTCAGTACCCATGCTGTAGCATTCTGTATATTTTGCAGTTGACCAATGTTTTTCTTGGGTAGACCAGACAGGAGATCCTTACAGTAGTAAAGTCTGCTGTAATAAAAGCATGGATGAGTCTCCCTGTATCGACTTGAGATAGAAATGGCCGCACCTTGGCAATGTTCCTTAGGATGTCACATTCCTAATGTGTGATTTGAATTATAGTTCAGAATCTAAAATGACACCTAGGTTTTTTAACAGGCATTTCATTTTTTTCCACCTAAATTAAAATGATCAGCCAGATTCTCTCTCTGTGCTTTGGCTCCAATAATAAGTACCTACTGTAGGTAGGAATTCTTAAGCCATCCAAGTGTAACCGATGTGAAATGGCTAGCTAGTTAGCGGGGTGCGCGCTAATAGCGTTTCAATCGGTGACGTCACTCGCTCTGAGACCTTGAAGTAGTATATAGTGTGTGTAACTAAGCTTGGAATGCCTGTTCAGGACCCGGTCAGGACCCGGTCAGGACCCGGAAAAGGCGAGTGGGAAAGCTGCCGTTACCGTCAATACTACTCGCCAACGTGCAATCATTGGACAATAAACTAGACGAGGTACGATCACGAATATCCTACCAACGGGACATCAAAAACTGTAATATCCTATGTTTTACGGAATCGTGGCTGAATGACGACCTTGATATTTAGCTAGCGGGATACACGCTGCACCGGCAAGATAGAACAGCACACTCCGGTAAGACAAGGGGGGGGTCTGTGCATATTTGTAAACAACAGCTGGTGCATGAAATCTAATGAAGTCTTTAGATTTTGCTTGCCTGAAGTAGAGTATATTGTGATAAATTGTAGGCCACACAACTTGCCTAGAGAGTTTTCAGCTATACTGTTCGTGGCTGTTTATTTAACACCACAGACAGATGCTGGCACTAAGACTGCACTCAGTCAGCTGTATAAGGAAATAAGCAAACAGGAAACCACTCACCTAGAGGCGCTCCTAGAGGCTTTAATGCAGGTTAACTTAAATCAGTTCCACCAAATTTCCATCAACATGTTAAATGTGCAACCAGAGGGGAAAAAATTCTAGATCACCTTTACTCCACACACAGACGCATACAAAGCTCTCCCTTGCACTCCATTTGGTAAATCCCACCACAACTCTATCCTCCTGATTCCTGCTTACAAGCAAAAATTAAAGCAGGAAGCACCAGTGACTCGGTCTATAAAAAGTGGTCAGATCAAGCAGATGCTAAACTACAGGACTGTTTTGCTATCACAGACTGGAACATGTTCCGGGATTCTTCCGATGGCATTGAGGAGTACACCACATCAGTCACTGGCTTTATCAATAAGTGCATTGAGGACGTCGTCCCCACAGTGACTGTACATACATAACACAACCAGAAGCCATGAATTACAGGCAACTGTCGCACTGAGCTAAAGGGTAGAGCTGCCGCTTTCAAGGTGCTGCCCGGAAGCTTACAAGAAATCCCGCTATGCCCTGCGACGAACCATCAAACAGGCAATGCATCAATACAGGACTAAGATTGAATCATACTACACCAGCTCCGACGCCCGTCTTATGTGGCAGGGCTTGCAAACTATTACAGACTACAAAGGGAAGCACAGCCGCGAGCTGCCCAGTGACACGAGCCTACCAGACGAGCTAAATCACTTCTATGCTCTCTTCGAGGCAAGCAACACTGAGGCATGCATGAGAGCATCAGCTGTTCCGGACAACTGTGTGATCACGCTCTCCGTAGCCGACGTGAGTAAGACCTTTAAACAGGTCAACATACACAAGGCTGCGGGGCCAGACAGATTACCGGGACGTGTGCTCCGGGCATGTGCTGACCAACTGGCAGGTGTCTTCACTGACATTTTCAACATGTCCCTGATTAAGTCTGTAATACCAACATGTTTCAAGCAGACCACCATAGTCCCTGTGCCCAAGAACACAAAGGCAACCAGCCTAAATGACTACAGACCCGTAGCACTCACGTCCGTAGCCATGAAATGCTTTGAAAGGTTGGTAATGGCTCACATCAACACCATTATCCCAGAAACCCTAGACCCACTCCAATTTGCATCCCGCCCAAACAGATCCACAGATCAGCAACAAACTAGAATGGTCCAAACACACCAAGACAGTCGTGAAGAGGGCACGACAAAGCCTATTCCCCCTCAGGAAACTAAAAAGATTTTGCATGGGTCCTGAGATCCTCAAAAGGTTCTACAGCTGCAACATCGAGAGCATCCTGACTGGTTGCATCACTGCCTGGTACAGCAATTGCTCGGCCTCTGACCGCAAGGCACTACAAAGGGTAGTGCGTACGGCCCAGTACATCACTGGGGCTAAGCTGCCTGCCATCCAGGACCTCTACACCAGGCAGTGTCAGAGGAAGGCCCTAAAAATTGTCAAAGACCCCAGCCACCCCAGTCATAGACTATTCTCTCTACTACCACATGGCAAGTGGTACCGGAGTGCCAAGTCTAGGACAAAAAGGCTTCTCAACAGTCTTTACCCCCAAGCCATAAGACTCCTGAACAGGTAATCAAATGGCTACCCGGACTATTTGCATTGTGTGCACCCCCCAACCCCTCTTTTTACGCTGCTGCTACTCTCTGTTTATCATATATGCAGAGTCACTTTAACTATACATTCATGTACATACTACCTCAATTGTGCCGACCAACCAGTGCTCCCGCACATTGGCTAACCGGGCTATCTGCAATGTGTCCCACCCACCACCAACCAACCCCTCTTATACGCTACTGCTACTCTCTGTTCATCATATATGCGTAGTCACTTTAACCATATCTACATGTACATACTACCTCAATCAGCCTTACTAACCGGTGTCTGTATGTAGCCTCGCTACCTTTATTTTTGTTTACATACCTATAGTTCACCTTAAACCTTTTTTGCACTATTGGTTAGAGCCTGTAAGTAAGCATTTCACTGTAAGGTCTACACCTGTTGTATTCAGCACACGTGACAAATAAACTTTGATTTGATTTGATTTGAATGTGTTGAGTGCAGGGAAGCGATAACATGTCGCAGGCATTGATAAGGGGGGAGAGCCATGGACTGATGATGGAGGGGGATTGAGGCCAGGTCAGGTCACCTTCAGGGAGAAATAAAAATGTATGGCCCGTATCACTAGTGTCCTGCCTAGCAGTAAAGAATGATGTTTGTACAGATGAGTAGGAAAAGACTCAGGCTATGAGGAACAGTTAAATATCAGTGCTTGTGTGAAAATGTTTTTGTCTAATGCAGCTGTATTGATCCTCTGGGAAGAATACACTTGGTTAAGCTTTCATAATGTCCGTTGAGTGTTTTACTCTGTGTCCTCCGAAACATGACCCTGCCAAGCAGCACTGCTTCTTGACACACTGCCTGCTTAACCCGCACCAATGTATCAGAGGAAACACCTTCCAACTGGCAACCGTGTCAGCGTTCATGCACCCAGCCCGCCACAGGAGTCTCTAGAGCGCAATAGGACAAGGACAACCCAGGCCGGCCAAACCTTCCCCTAACCTGGGTGACGCTGGGCCAATTGTGCATCACCTCATGGGTCTCCCCGGTCATGGCCGGTTGCTACACAGCCCTGGATCGAACCCGGATCCATAGTGACGCCTCAAGCACTGCAGTGCCTTAGACCGCTGCGCCACTTGGGAGGGCCCTGCACTTAACATTTCCAACTAAGTTGAGAAGTTTTCAGTATTTACTTTTAAATTCAAGTTTATTGGTTGGTTTCCAAATTCAATGTGAATGGATTAGCTTATTGAGTTGGCCAAGCCTCGTAGAGAGCTATTAGCCTCCTTTTGGACTTTGTTCCAGCTCTACTATAACCCACCTGATTCTATTCATCAGCTCCGCAGGGCCTCGATTAGCAGCTGAATCAAAGCATCTTAGAGCAGGAATGGTGATTTTACCTTTTAAGATCATAATGAATACTATAACATGGACAGGGGGGACAAGATCCTAGATCAGCACTTCTGAGACTTTTTTATGAATACGTGTGCGGATTCACTGCTCCTCAGGACCCCCTGACTAGCTGAATCATGTACGCTAGAGAAGGGCCAGAAAAGCCTGCATACCCAGTAGCTCTCCAGGAAGAGAGTTGGCTTACCACCCTGAACTAACGCTACCTCATGCCAACATTGCCACTTTTAGAGACATGCTCCGGAACTTTGGCGACGACTAAGTCTTTTTTAGGCCTCCAACTTTGGGCTTGATGTGTCAGTGTGAAGTTCATAAATGTATAATCTATGTGCAGAACTATTGTTTTACCTCAACTAGCCACAAAATCCCTAGTTTGAAAGTGACTGTTTTTCCTGGAAGCTGTGCCGTGCCATTTCCCCAACATTGTCCCCACATGGGCCAGCCTCCTAGTAATTTGAGGTCAACCAATGAGCTTCAGTCCCTCGCCATTTGAGTGATAGCTAGCAAGGGGCACGCAAGAGGCACATGAGGCACACACAGCAGAGCGAGAACAATGACGTGGTGCACAATTCTGACATGGTGCACGTCAATGACGTGGTACACAATTCTGACATGGTGCACGTCAATGACGTGGTACACAAATCTGACATGGTGCACGTCAATGACGTGGTGCACGTCAATGACGTGGTGCACAAATCTGACGTAGTACGCCATTTTCGGGTACCACTTTTGTCTCGTGAGGGCTACTTTCAGAACTACTGGCTAAAAAGTATACAAAAAGTACCGGAAAATCTCGTTAAGACTGACAAAGAACGTTGTTGTTAGAAGTTTAGGGAAACTGTAAGAAGATGGTCCTGTACACTTCTAATCCACCAACTACTTTTCAGTGTATTGTCCACCTTCAACTGCGTTGACTTACCTTGGTGTTAAAGAAGGCACTGTGATATGTTTCCATCAGTTGTTTATATAGTGGTGGAAATCAAAAGGAAAGTTTGACATGCAGGTGCACGTGAACACTACGACCGTACACTTTTACTCCTTCCTTACTCTCTCTCTGTATCTCGAACAGCCGTCCATCACACACACACACCTCATGCGTGTTCTGTCGGATTAGCAGCTGAGACTTTTAAATAACATTTTATCAGTAATGTGTTTTGCCCTGCTTCTGTTTGACTCAGTGCCCTCGTGTAAAGTACATCGGAGAAACATGGGGCGTCTGTGCCCTTGCTTCTCCATACACACATAGGCACGCATTAGCGCGTACACACACATACTCCAGGGAAAAGGATGCCTCACGCTGACGTGAATAATCTCTCCCTGTGTCATTCTGTCCGTGTTTCTCCTTGCTTGTGTAGAATATGTGCAATGTATTGCTATGACCTATAATTATCCTCTACAGCAGTGGTTACCAAAGTTTTTATAGTCCTGTTCCCCTTCAAACATTCAACCTCCAGCTGCGTACCCTAGCACCAGGGTCAGTGCAATCTCAAATGTTGTTTTTTGCCATCATTGTAAGCCTGCCGCACGCACACACACTATACGATACATTTATTAAACATAAGAATGAGTATGAGTTTTTGTCACAACCCAGCTCGTGAGGAGTGACAAAGAGCTCTTATAGGACCAGGGCACAAATAATAATATAATAATAATCAATCATTTTGCTCTTTATTTAGCCATCTTACATATAAAACCTTATTTGTTTGTCAAAAAGTGTGAATAACTCACCACTGTCACGTTCCTGACCTGTTTTCTCTTGTTTTTGTATGTGTTTAGTTGGTCAGGGCGTGAGTTGGGGTGGGCATTCTATGTTTTGTGTTTCTATGTTGGGTGCAATGTGTTGCCTGATATGGTTCTCAATTAGGGGGCAGGTGTTTTACGTTTCCTCTGATTGAGAACCATATTAAGGTAGGTTGTTCACACTGTTTGTTTGTGGGTGGTTGTCTCCTGTGTCTGTATGTCTACCACACGGGACTGTTTCGTTTTGTCGTTCGTGTATGTAGTCTGTTCCTGTTCGTGCGTTCTTCGTATATTGTAAGTCTCATGTCCAGGTCTGTCTACATCGTTTATTTTGTTTTGTAGTTTGTTAAAGTGTTTTCGTGTTACGTCTTTACTTTAATAAACATCGTTATGTCAACATTTCACGCTGCATGTTGAGCTTCACGCTCATCCGAGGAGGAGGAATTAGACAATCGTTACAACCACAGATTAATGAGAAGGTTGTGCTTGAAAGGATGCACATAACTCTGTTGGATTGTATTGGAGAGAGTCTGTCTTAAATCATTTTCCACACACAATCTGTGCCTGTATTTAGTTTTCATGCTAGTGAGGGCCGAGAATCCACTCTCACATAGGTACGTGATTGCAAAGTGCATCAGTGTCTTAACAGTGCGATTTGCCAAGGCAGGATATTCTGAGCGCAGCCCAATCCAGAAATCTGTCAGTGGCTTCTGATTAAATTCAATTTTCCCAGAACCACTTGTTGCAATTTCGATGAGGCTCTCTTGTTCAGATATCGGTAAGTGGACTGGAGGCAGGGAATGAAAGGGATAACGAATTCAGTTGTTTGTGTCATCCGTTTCGGGAAATACCTGCATAATTGGTACCCTACTCATTCAGGTGCTTCGGTATATCACATTTGACATTGCCCGAAAGATTCATTTGCACACAACAAATCATGCAACGATGGAAAGACGTGTGTTGTCCTTGTTAATGCAGACAGAGAAGAGCTCCAACTTCTTGATCATCGTGTCACGCCCTGACCATAGAGAGCCCTTGGTTCTCTATGGTGTTTAGGTCAGAGCGTGACTGAGGGGGTGTTCTTGTCATTGCATTTCTATGTTGGTGAGTTGTATGTACAGTTGTATGGTTCCCAATTAGAGGCAGCTGGTAATCGTTGCCTCTAATTGGGGATCATATTTAGGTAGCCTTTTTCCCACCTGTGTTTTGTGGGATATTGTTTGTGTTAATGTTTTGTGCACTATGGTTTTCACGTTTGTAGTAGTTTGTTTATTGTTTTGTTTAAGTTTCACAGTAATAAGAGATGTGGAACTCAAATCACGCTGCGCCTTGGTCCGACCTTTTCTACGAGCGTGACACAGCCTCAATTTTGTCTTGCGGAGAGTCCCTGTAATCCTAGATTCAGATTATTCAGGCGAGAAAAAACATCACCCAGATAGACCAGTCGTGTGAGAAACTCGTCATCATGCAAGCGGTCAGACAAGTGAACATTTTGGTCAGTAAAGAAAACGTCAAACTCGTCTTTCAATTCAAAAAAATGTCTGTCAATACTTTGCCCCTTGATAACCAGCGCTCTTCTGTATGTTGTAAAAGATCATTGCATAGTGCAGAAAATACACGACAGTTCAGGGGCCTTGCTTTATCAAAGTTAACCGTTTTCACTGTTGTGAAAAAGTATTTCAAGCTGTCAGGCATTCTTTTGGCAGCAAGAGCCTCTTAGTGGATGCTGCAGTGGCGTCGGGAGCAACTGCTTGCACGCACGTTACCACTCTACTATTTCTCCCTCTCATGGCTTTTGCGCCATCAGTACAGATACTAACATGAGCAGCAGTTATGTTTGGCTACAGACGGACTGTTAGTGGTTAATGTGATTGGATGTTAATTATTTGACTAGGCTACCTGTATTTGACATTGTGTTGTTATTTCGCTGAACACTAGATGGTATAATTTTATTTTTGGCAGTGAAATGAGGCTACTCAGGCAAGAAAAAAACTTCACCCAAATGTATAGCCCCATTGGAAAAAAATAAACAAATAAAAAATAAATATGACTGTTTGAATAAAAAAAAAAGAAGGGGAATCACATTTTTATTTGGCGTACCCCCGATGTCATTAATCTAACTGCACTGTATAATTTACATGAGCTATTATAGTGAAAGAATACCATGCTATTGTTTGAGGAGAGTGCAGTTATGAGCTTGAAAATGTATTAATAAATCAATTAGGGACATTTGGGCAGTCTTGATACAACATTTTGAACAAAATGTAATGGTTCATTGAATCAGTCTAAAACTTTGCACATACACTGCTGCCATCTAGTGGCCAAAATCTAAATTGTGCCTAGATTCCTACAGGAAGTCATATATTGGTCTTTCACTTGCATTTCAAAGATGTACAAAAAACGCATGTTTTTTTCCTTGTATTATCTTTTACTAGATCTACTGTGTTATATTGTCCTATATTAATTAAACATTTCCACAAACGTGAAAGTGTTTCCTTTCAAATGGTATCAAGAATATGCATAAGTTAGATGCCCTCAATCTCACACAAATGATCAAGGAACCCACCAGGTACAACCCTAAATCCGTAAAAATGGGCACCCTTATAGATATTATCCTGACCAACTTGCCCTCCAAATACACCTCCGCTGTTTTCAATCAGGATCTCAGCGATCACTGCCTCATTGCCTGCATCCGCTATGGGTCCGCAGTCAAACGACCACCCCTCATCACTGTCAAACGCTCCCTAAAACACTTCTGCAAGCAGGCCTTTCTAATCGACCTGGCCCGGGTATCCTGGAAGGATATTGACCTCATCCCGTCAGTAGAGGATGCCTGGATGTTCTTTAAAAGTGCTTTCCTTGCCATCTTAAATAAGCATGCCCCTTTCAAAAAATGTAGAACTACGAACAGATATAGCCCTTGGTTCACTCCAGACCTGACTGCCCTCGACTAGCATAAAAACATCCTGTGGCGGACTGCACTAGCATCGAATAGTCCCCGCGATATGCAACTTTTCAGGGAAGTCAGCAACCAACACACGCAGTCAGTTAGGAAAGCGAAGGCTAGCTTTTTCAACAGAAATTTGCATCCTGTAGCTCTAACTCCAAAACGTTTTTGGACACTAAAGTCCATGGAGAATAAGAGCACCTCCTCCCAGCTGCCCACTGCACTGAGGCTAGGAAACACTGTCACCACCGATAAATCCACGATAAAAGAGAATTTCAATAAGCATTTCCCTACAGCTGGCCATGCTTTCCTCCTGGCTACCCAAACCCCGGCCAAAAGCTCCGCACCCCCCACAGCTACTTGCTCAAGCCTCCCAAATCCAGATAGCAGATGTTCTTAAAGAGCTGCAAAACCTGGACCCATACAAATCAGCTGGGCTAGACAATCTGGACCCTTTCTTTCTAAAATTATCTGCCGCCATTGTTGCAACCCCTATTACCAGTCTGTTCAACCTCTCTTTCGTATCGTCCGAGATTCCTAAAGATTGGAAAACTGCCGTGGTCATCCCCCTCTACAAAGGGAGTGACACTCTAGATCCAAACTGTTACAGACCTATATTTATCCTACACTGCCTTTCTAAAGTCTTCGAAAGCCAAGTTAACAAACAGATCACTGACCATTTCGAATCCCACCGTACCTTCTCCACTGTGCAATCCGGTTTCCGAGCTGATCACGGATGAACCTCAGCCACGCTCAAGGTACTAAACGATATCATAACCGCCAACGATAAAAAAACAATGCTGTGCAGCCGTCTTCATCGACCTGGCCAAGGCTTTCGACTCTGTCAATCACTGCATTCTTGTCGGCAGTCTCAACAGCCTTGGTTTCTCAAATGACTGCCTCGCCTGGTTCACCAACTACTTCTCAGATAGAGTTCAGTGTGTCAAACCGGAGTGCCTGTTGTCCGGGACTCTGGCAGTCTCTATGGGGGTACCACAGGGTTAAATTCTTGGGTTGTCTCTTTTCTCTGTATTTATCAACGACGTCGCTCTTGCTGCGGGTGATTCCTTGATCCAACTCAAAACAGACGACACCATTTTGTATATATCTGGTACTTCTTTGGACACTGTGTTAACAAACCTCCAAACGAGATAAAATGCCATACAACACTCCTTCCGTGGACTCCAACTGCTCTTAAACACTAGTTTATCTAAATGCATGCTTTTCAACCGATCGCTGCCTGCACTTGCCCGACTAGCATCACTACTCTGGACGGTTCTGACTTAGAATATGTGGACAACTACAAATACCTAGGTATCTGGATAGACTGTAAACTCTCCTTCCAGACTCAAATTAAACATCTCCAATCCAAAATTAACTATTTCTCAACAAAACCTCCTTCACTCACGCTGCCAAACATACCCTCGTAAAACTGACTATCCTACCGATCCTCGACTTCGGCGATGTCATTTACAAAATAGCCTCCAACACTCTACTCAGCAAACTGGATGCAGTCTATCACAGTGCCATCAGTTTTGTCACCAAAGCCACATATACCACCCACCACTGCGACCTGTATGTTCTCGTCGGCTGGCCCTCGCTACATATTCATCGCCAGACCCACTGGCTCCAGGTCATCTATAAGCATTGCTAGGTCAACTCTGCGTTATCTCAGCTCACTGGTCACCATAACAACACCCACCCGTTGTCACGTTCTGACCATAGTTCTTATGTGTTTTGCTTGTTTTAGTGTTGGTCAGGACGTGAGCTGGGTGGCCATTCTATGTTGTGTGTCTTGTTTGTCCGTTTCTATGTTTGGCCTAATATGGTTCTCAATCAGAGGCAGATGTTTTGTGTTGTCTCTGATTGGGAATCATATATAGGTGGCTTGTTTTGTGTTGGGGTTTGTGGGTGGTTGTTTCCTGTCTCTGTGTTTTCTCTGCACCAGATAGGGCTGTTTCGGTTTGTTATTTTGTTAGTTGTAAGTGTTCACAGTTTCGTCTTGTTTATTAAAGTCATGTTGAACATGAGCTACGCTGCGTCTTGGTCCGATCCCTGCTACACCTCCTCTTTAGACGAAGAGGAGGAAGGCTGCCGTTACAGAACCACCCACCAATCTCGGACCAAGCAGCGTGGCTACGGGCAGCAGCAGCAGCAGCGGCCCACTACACAGGACTCCTGGACATGGGAGGAAATTCTGGAGGGAAAAGGACACTGGGCTCACATTGGAGAATATCGCCGTTCTCGTGAAGAGATGGAGGCAGCTAAAGCCCAGGAGCGGTGGTATGAGGAGGCAGCACGGAAGCGTGGCTGGAAGCCCGAGAAGAAACCCCAAAAATGTATTGGGGGGTGGCTAAAGAGGAGTGTGGCGAAGTCAGGTAGGAAACCTGCGCCCACTTCCTGTGCTTACCGTGGGGAGCGGGAGTACGGGCAGACACAGTGTTATGCGGAAAAGCGCACGGTGTCTCCTGTACGTGTGCTTAGCCCGGTGCGGTACATTCCAGCTCCACGTATCGGCCGGGCAAGAGTGGGCATCGAGCCAGGTGCCATGAAGCCGGCTCAACACATCTGGTCTCCAGTGCGTCTCCTCGGGCCGGTGTACATGGCACCAGCCTTACGTATGGTGTCCCCGGTTCGCCAACACTGCCCAGTGCGGGTTATTCCACCTCCCCGCACTGGTCGGGCTACGGGGAGCATTCAACCAGGTAAGGTTGGGCAGGCTCGGTGCTCAAGGGAGCCAGGCCGCCTGCATGGTCCGGTCTATCCGGTGCCACCTCCCCGCCCCAGCCCAGTACCACCAGTGCCTACACCACGCACCAGGCTTCCAGTGCGTCTCCAGAGCCCTGTTCCTCCTCCACGCACTCTCCCTGTGGTGCGTGTCTCCAGCCCAGTACCTCCAGTTCCGGCACCACGCACCAAGCCTCCTGTGCATCTCCAGAGCCCTGTACGCACTGTTCCTTCTCCCCGCACTCGCCCTGAGGTGCGTGCCCTCAGCCCGGTACCACCAGTGCCGGCACCACGCACCAGGCCTATAGTGCGCCTCGAGAGTCCAGTGTGCCCTGTTTCTGCTCCCCGCACTAGCCTTGAGGTGCGTGTCTCCAGTCCGGTACCACCAGTTCCGGCACCACGCACCAGGCCTACTGTGCGCCTCAGCAGATCAGAGTCGGCCGTCTGCCCAACGCGCCTGCACTGCTCGTCTGCACAGCGCCATCTGAGCTGCCTGCCTGCCCAGCGCCATCTGAGCCATCCGTCTGCCCAGCGCCATCTGAGCCATCCGTCTGCCCAGCGCCATCTGAGCCATCCGTCTGCCCAGCGCCATCTGAGCCGCCCGTCTGTCCCGAACAGTCAGAGCCGCCCGTCTGTCCCGAGTCATTAGAGCCGTCCGCCAGTCAGGAGGCGCTAGAGCCGTCCGTCAGTCAGGAGCTGCCAGAGCCGCCCGCCAGTCAGGAGCTGCCAGAGCCACCCGCCAGTCAGGAGCTGCCAGAGCCGCCCGCCAGTCAGGAGCTGCCAGAGCCGCCCGCCAGTCAGGAGCTGCCAGAGCCGCCCGCCAGTCAGGAGCTGCCAGAGCCGCCCGCCAGTCAGGAGCTGCCAGAGCTGTCCTCCAGTCATGAGCTGCCTTCCAGTCATGAGCTGCCCTCCAGTCATGAGCTGCCCTCCAGTCATGAGCTGCCCTCCAGTCATGAGCAGCCCTCCAGTCATGAGCTGCCCTCCAGTCATGAGCTGCCCTCCAGTCATGAGCTGCCCTTCAGTCATGAGCTGCCCTTCAGTCATGAGCTGCCCCTCAGCCCGGAGCTGCCCCTCAGCCCGGAGCTGCCCCTCAGTCCGGAGCTGCCCCTCAGTCCGGAGCTGCCATTAGTCCAGAGCTGCCTCTCTGTCCGGAGCTGCCCTTCAGTCCGGAGCTGCCCTTCAGTCCGGAGCTGCCCCTCTGTCCTGAGCTACCTCTCTGTCCTGAGCTACCTCTCTGTCCTGAGCTACCTCTCTGTCCTGCGCTACCTCTCTGTCCTGAGCTGTCTCCTCAATCTAGTGGGGACCTTGGTGAGGATTCCTAGGCCAAGGTCGGGGGCGAGGGTCGCCAATCAAAGGACGCTAAGGAGGGGGACAAAGACAATGGTGGAGTGGTGGTCTCGTCCTGCGCCGGAGCCGCCACCGCGGACAGATGCCCACCCAGACCATCCCCTTGAGTTTTAGGGGGTGCGTTCGGAGTCCGCACCTCAGGAGGGGGGTACTGTCACGTTCTGACCATAGTTCTTATGTGTTTTGCTTGTTTTAGTGTTGGTCAGGACGTGAGCTGGGTGGGCATTCTATGTTGTGTGTCTTGTTTGTCCGTTTCTATGTTTGGACTAATATGGTTCTCAATCAGAGGCAGATGTTTTGTGTTGTCTCTGATTGGGAATCATATATAGGTGGCTTGTTTTGTGTTGGGGTTTGTGGGTGGTTGTTTCCTGTCTCTGTGTTTTCTCTGCACCAGATAGGGCTGTTTCTTCAGACGAAGAGGAGGAAGGCTGCCGTTACACCCGTAGCACGTGCTCCAGCAGGTATATTACACTAGTCATCCCCAAAACTTCCAGTTCTCTGCTGCCAATGACTGGAACGAATAAAAAAATAGCTGAAGTTGGAGAATTATATCTCCCTCTAACTTTAAGCATCAGCTATCTGAGCAGCTAACCGATCGCTGCAGCTGTACACAGCCCATCTGTAAATAACCCATCCAACTACCTACCTCATCCCCATATTGTTTTTATTTACTTTTTTGCTCTTTTGCACACCAGTACTTCTAATTACACATCATCATCTGCACATCTATCACTTCAGTGTTAATTTGCTAAATTGTAATTACTTCGCTACTATGGCCTATTTATTACCTTACCTCCTTACGCCATTTGCACACACTGTATATATACTTTTTCTATTGTGTTTTTGGCTGTACGTATGTTTATTCGATGTGCAACTCTGTGTTGTTTGTGTCGCACTGCTTTGCTTTATCTTGGTCAGGTTGCAGTTGTAAATGAGAACTTGTTCTCACCTGGCCTACCTGGTTAAATTAAAACAATTAAAAATAAATATCCCTGCTTCATGTTCTGTGTACAGGCAGTTAGATTTGGGTATGTCATTATCGGAAACAGGGTAGTTTAATAAGTGCTCAAAACCTCCGAAAACCAAAATATACAAAATAATACACGTGGGTGCAAAACCCGTCGCACACAAGAACATATCTTGCACAAAACTTACAAACAAACAATCACCGACAAGGACAATGAGGGGGAACAGAGGGGTAAATACACAACATGTAATGAATGGGATTGGAACCAGGTGTGATACAAGACAAGACAAAACCAAAAGGAAAATGAAAAGAGGATCAGCGATGGCTAGAAGGTCGGCGACTTCGAACGCCGCCCGAACAAGGAGAGGGACCAACTTCGGCGGAAGTCGTGATGGGTTAGAGAATACGTTTTAAGCCTTGAAACAATTGAGACATGGATTGTGTATGTGTGCCATTCAGAGGGTGAATGGGCAAGAGAATATATTTGAGTGCATTTGAACTGGGTATGGTAGTAAGTGCCAGGTGCACAGGTTTGAGTGTGTCAAGAACTGCAATGCTGCTGGGTGTGTCAAGAAAGGTCCACCACCCATAGGACATCCAGCCAACTTGACACAACTGTGGAGTCAACATGGGAGTCAGGATTGGAGTCAACATGGGCCAGCATCCCTGTGGAACGCTTTCAACAACTTATAGAGTCCATGCCCTGACTAATTGAGGCTGTTCTGAAGGCAAAAGGGGTGCAACTCAATATTAGGAAGGTGTTCGTAATGTTTGTTAACTCAGTATACACGGGATTTGCTTACCAAGACAACATTGAATGTTCCTAAGTGGCCTAGTTAGAGCTTTAACTTAAATCATCTTGCAATCTATTGCATGACTTGAAAATGGCTGTCTAGCAATGATCAACAACCAACTTGACAGAGCTTGAAGAATAACAAAGAAATATGTGCAAATACTTTACAATCCAGGTGTGCAAAGCTCTTAGAGACTGTCATATATTGACTCAGGGTTAAATACTTATATAATTAAGATATATTAGTGTTTTAACTTTCATATAATTTATTTAAAATCTTAGATATTTTCTTCCACTTTGACTTAACAGAGTATTTTGTGTAGATCGTTGAGAAAAAAATTACAATTAAATCCATTTTAATCACACCTTATAACACAATAAAATGTGGAAAAAGTCAAGATGTGTAAATACTTTCTGAAAGGCACTGTATATACACATTCTAGCAAACGCAATGGTTGCATTCCAAATGGTACCCTATTCCCTCCATAGTGCACTACTTTTGACCAGACTATATGAGCCGTCCTTGTCAAAAATAGTGCACTATGTAGAGAATAGGGTGCCATTTGGGGCAATTCCATCTGATTAGAGGCAGACAATTCATGCCTCCAGTGGCTCGTGCAAATGTGATTATGGCATCGCAGCCAGAGATGAGTCCTAGGTTTTTGCTGTCGTGACAACTGTAGATAATCGTGTGTTCTGCTTGCGGATGGGAATTGTGACAAGCAGTGGAAAAAACATTTGTGTTTGTGTTTGGTGCAGATGAGCAAAGTGTTGTGTCTTCCTTACTTTTGTTCTCGTTCCAGAGTGACATCAAAGCATTAACTTGTTGTTTTTTAGGGGAGGGAGGGATCTTAAAAGTCTGAAGTGGCTTCCTGTCATCTCCTTCTGTTGCTTCACTGATTTGAAAACACGGAACAGGGGAAAGCTATGTTACATTTACATTTACATTTAAGTCATTTAGCAGACGCTCTTATCCAGAGCGACTTACAAATTGGTGCATTCACCTAATGACATCCAGTGGAACAGCCACTTTACAATAGTGCATCTAAATCTTTTAAGGGGGGGGGGGGGGGGGCAGAAGGATTGCTTTATCCTAGGTATTCCTTGAAGAGGTGGGGTTTCAGGTGTCTCCGGAAGGTGGTGATTGACTCCGCTGTCCTGGCGTCGTGAGGGAGTTTGTTCCACCATTGGGGTGCCAGAGCAGCGAACAGTTTTGACTGGGCTGAGCGGGAACTGTACTTCCTCAGTGGTAGGGAGGCGAGCAGGCCAGAGGTGGATGAACGCAGAGCCCTTGTTTGGGTGTAGGGCCTGATCAGAGCCTGAAGGTACTGAGGTGCCGTTCCCCTCACAGCTCCGTAGGCAAGCACCATGGTCTTGTAGCGGATGCGAGCTTCAACTGGAAGCCAGTGGAGAGAGCGGAGGAGCGGGGTGACGTGAGAGAACTTGGGAAGGTTGAACACCAGACGGGCTGCGGCGTTCTGGATGAGTTGTAGGGGTTTGATGGCACAGGCTGGGAGCCCAGCCAACAGCGAGTTGCAGTAATCCAGACGGGAGATGACAAGTGCCTGGATTAGGACCTGCGCCGCTTCCTGTGTGAGGCAGGGTCGTACTCTGCGGATGTTGTAGAGCATGAACCTACAGGAACGGGCCACCGCCTTGATGTTAGTTGAGAACGACAGGGTGTTGTCCAGGATCACGCCAAGGTTCTTAGCGCTCTGGGAGGAGGACACAATGGAGTTGTCAACCGTGATGGCGAGATCATGGAACGGGCAGTCCTTCCCCGGGAGGAAGAGCAGCTCCGTCTTGCCGAGGTTCAGCTTGAGGTGGTGATCCGTCATCCACACTGATATGTCTGCCAGACATGCAGAGATGCGATTCGCCACCTGGTCATCAGAAGGGGGAAAGGAGAAGATTAATTGTGTGTCGTCTGCATAGCAGTGATAGGAGAGACCATGTGAGGTTATGACAGAGCCAAGTGACTTGGTGTATAGCGAGAATAGGAGAGGGCCTAGAACAGAGCCCTGGGGGACACCAGTGGTGAGAGCGCGTGGTGAGGAGACAGATTCTCGCCACGCCACCTGGTAGGAGCGACCTGTCAGGTAGGACGCAATCCAAGCGTGGGCCGCGCCGGAGATGCCCAACTCGGAGAGGGTGGAGAGGAGGATCTGATGGTTCACAGTATCGAAGGCAGCCGATAGGTCTAGAAGGATGAGAGCAGAGGAGAGAGAGTTAGCTTTAGCAGTGCGGAGCGCCTCCGTGATACAGAGAAGAGCAGTCTCAGTTGAGTGACTAGTCTTGAAACCTGACTGATTTGGATCAAGAAGGTCATTCTGAGAGAGATAGCAGGAGAGCTGGCCAAGGACGGCACGTTCAAGAGTTTTGGAGAGAAAAGAAAGAAGGGATACTGGTCTGTAGTTGTTGACATCGGAGGGATCGAGTGTAGGTTTTTTCAGAAGGGGTGCAACTCTCGCTCTCTTGAAGACGGAAGGGACGTAGCCAGCGGTCAAGGATGAGTTGATGAGCGAGGTGAGGTAAGGGAGAAGGTCTCCGGAAATGGTCTGGAGAAGAGAGGAGGGGATAGGGTCAAGCGGGCAGGTTGTTGGGCGGCCGGCCGTCACAAGACGCGAGATTTCATCTGGAGAGAGAGGGGAGAAAGAGGTCAAAGCACAGGGTAGGGCAGTGTGAGCAGAACCAGCGGTGTCGTTTGACTTAGCAAACGAGGATCGGATGTCGTCGACCTTCTTTTCAAAATGGTTGACGAAGTCGTCTGCAGAGAGGGAGGAGGGGGGGGGAGGGGGAGGAGGATTCAGGAGGGAGGAGAAGGTGGCAAAGAGCTTCCTAGGGTTAGAGGCAGATGCTTGGAATTTAGAGTGGTAGAAAGTGGCTTTAGCAGCAGAGACAGAAGAGGAAAATGTAGAGAGGAGGGAGTGAAAGGATGCCAGGTCCGCAGGGAGGCGAGTTTTCCTCCATTTCCGCTCGGCTGCCCGGAGCCCTGTTCCGGGCAGCTTCCAGGGCCCTTTGTGAATAATTAAAACATGTATGTTCATTCATTCATTCATTCCTTCATTAATTAATTAATGAATCTGCTAGTTTGTTTGTTTGTTCCTTCCTTCCTTCCTTCCTTCCTTCCTTCCTTCCTTCCTTCCTTCCTTCCTTCCTATAAATACAGGACTAGTGTGCCGTTTTTCTCTCGTAGCTTGGCAATGAGACAGTGTAGACGAGGTGGTTTCCATTATTGGAGGAAAGGAGACAATGGCTGATTATCTGTGAGGAGAGAACGTATTAAATGCTCTGGTTTGGGGTCGAGCATCACCAATATGAGGTTCAGAAGTGGGCACGGAGGAGCCCAGACAAACTTTTTTTTGTTCACATTTGAATAAAAACATGTATGAGGTATATAGGTAAAGGTCTATACAGAGCCATTCTCCGGGCCCTCCCGGTTTCCTAGAATGCATTTCACAAGACTTCCAGCAGGTCCCCAGGGCAACAAAGACCACAGGACAAAGTTGATTTATACATTTTTCTTACCCTCATCTGCAGCTAATATAGATTTTGGTTGAATAAGGTTGGAAATCTGTGTGTGTCCTGCTGTGATTGGGTGTATTCCTATTTCGGTGAGCTTGCAGAAAGAGTGGAGCGTGCGTGTGTGCACAGGTTTGGGTAGGGTACTTTCTAAATGTAATACATTACAGTTACTAGTTACCTGTCCAAATGTGTAATTAGTAAGGTAACGTTGGGATTACCCAAACTCATGAAGTAATCTGATTACTTTCCCATTTAAGAGGCATTAGAAGAAAACAAAAATTAATATTACCAATTGAACGACATCTGTTGCAGGATAAAGCAATGTTAGAGTTTACATAGTTGGCCATAAATGGATGTTGCATTTGAATTTATGGGTTACGATTAGTCTATATATTTATGCTAAAAACCAAAGTCTGTCAGATTTCCAGTCATTACAATGAATTAAATACCTCTTGACCTTCAAGAATAGGATTGATGGAATATACAGTAGATTTGTATAATTGTATTACCTGAACATAACCCAAAAATGAAGGACGTAGCCTTTTTGTCATGGAGGACTGATTGGGCTCATTGCTTCAGTTCAAAACAGGGTTGAAAAATGAAATGCTGCCCTCATGGAATGGCATGCTTTGAGCACTACCAAAAAGTGCTATTTGAGTGACGTGAAAAATGAATGCCACATGCTGCATTTGCTATAGGCCTATTGTTTACATTTTTTTTTTAAATTAGCGACGCCATAGAATTAGGAATTAGAAAACGTAATTAATTTCATAGGATGTTTATGGGTAACACTTTTACAGCTGTTGAAATCTCTCAAAACTGTGCGAGATTAAAGCATGAGGCCTTTTGGACATTGTTTTTGAATCAGCATGTATTCGATTGACCAATTAAAGCCCTACTCGTGTTCTTCTTAAATTAAACTCGTTTTTGACAGCATGTGTGACAGTGGAGCAAAGTACCACGGAAGAGTTTACATGGAGGAAATCCCTCAAACTTCTATTTGATTGGTTGGGATCAACACTATGCAGATGTTGCAAGAGCACATTTTTCCCTGGCTGTCCACGGGTCGCATGAATAATGATTATTTTGTCTACACTTCTTTAAATTCAACGTTTATTGGGGCAAAATACACCTACACTGTACATTTGTGAACAGCCATCCACGACAACCACAATCCATAGTCAGTAAGATTTGAATATTTGAGAGAGCTGCAGTGTGATTCACATAATTGCTATGTAGATATCAATAATAGTCCTAAGTGATATCCGTATCGCCTGTAGACTGCTGTCATCCTTACCTCCAAGTGTTTATTCAAGTTGGATAAACTTTGGATGCCGGAAGCAATCACAGCATTGGAAGACGTACAGTAGCTTGCACTGTAGCCTAAAAACGGATTCCTGCTCTTTTCCCGCGATCCAGCAAACGCATTTGGTGTCATCATAGTGGTCTCTAATTTGTGGTCAGACTCGGTCAGGCGGAACAAACTTAACCTTGAGCCTTTTTTTCAATGCTGATTTGAATGTCATTGAGAAAACGAAGGTGTTATGAACTTTTCCTAATTGAAAAGTAATCCTAGAAGTAATATCAAAAGTATCTGTAGTCTGATTACAAAACAATTTCTGGGAATGTAATTGATTACAGATACAGTACATGTAATCCGTTACTCACAAACCAGGTGTGTGCTTGTACGTGTGTGTTCAGCTATATATGTGTTTCCAGCTTGAGTGAGGTGTTCTCAAAAGGCATGCTCAAGCTGTGTCTACAAGATGGAGGTTGCCGGGTGCTGGTAACCTCCTAGCGAGATTTGTGATTTGCTCTATAAATCACCTTGTGTCTGCTGCTTGTTCACATCTGTCATTGTCAGGGCTACCTCAATGCCACAATGTGTGTTTGTATTTCAACATACTGAGTGTACAAAACTTAAAGAACACCTGTTCTTTCCATGACATAGACTGAATCCGGGTGAAAGCTATGATCACTTATTGATGTCACTTGTTATTAAATTCACTTCAATCAGTGTAGATGAATGGGAGGAGGCGGGTTAAAGGAGAATTTTATTAAAGTCTTGAGACAATTGAGACATGGGTTGTGTATGTGTGCCATTCAGTGGGTGAATGGGCAAGACAAAATATTTACAGTTGAAGTCGGAAGATTACATACACTTAGGTTGGAGTCATTAAAACTTGTTTTTCAACCACTCCACAAATGTATTGTTTACAAACTATAGCTTTGGCAAGTTGGTTAGGTCATCTACTTTGTGAATGACACAAGTAATTTTTCCAACAATTGTTGACAGACAGATTATTTCACTTATAATTCACTGTATCACAATTCCAATGGGTCAAGTTTACAAACACTAAGTTGTCTGTGCCTTTAATCAGCTTGGAAAATTCCAGAAAATTATGTCATGGCTTTAGAAGCTTCTGGTAGGCTAATTGACATAATTTGAGTCAAGGAGTGCATAGCAGGATTTTCGGGTTAGAGTCCCGCTCCTTGAAAGCGGCAGCTGTCGTGGAAAATCATTTTCAAATACAACGCTTACCAGAACTTTTAAAATCAAACATGCTCTTTATTACAACTGTACAGCCCACTGGCATGTCCCCCTATCCCATTTTACTGTTTAATTCCTGATTCACGGTTTTAGTGAAACCAACCTCTCATATTCTGGTCTCTGTCCTTCAGGCTATTTTTAGACCGTAGCTTCTGTAGACACAGAGTGATCGACGGCCTGTTTTTTCCTCTTCCTTTGTTACACCGTTCGTGAATCCTTAATCTGTCCTGAATTTCACTATTTATCACTATTTATCTTAACTAACCTAGATTCGTTTTTAACTTTATAGTACAATTTCATTTTATCAACGATTCTACTTTCTGTTTTGTTACCACACTGTTCTATTCATATTATACTATTCGGTTAACTCCTCTTTAATTATTTTTATTCATTATTTATTTTGATACCTTTTTAGTAATTTTACTATGGTCGCTTACTACTTTATCACATCAGTGTTTTTATCCTTGCTTATAACTTATTTTACTTCGATGTTTCTTAACTTCTTTCCCTCTGCCTAATAGCAGTTAACGACACCCTTCATCAACTCTACTCTGTCACAGGAGAGCTGCGCGCTCCCTCTCCTGGACGTTCTGCCTACACACACACACAACTTGTCTTTCCTTCCTAATCTTCTATTTTTACACAGATCTACTCATTTCTTACAACATTATCATTCATCCTTTTATGTTTCATCCGTTCATTCAATCCCTTTGTTTTTACCTCAAAACAACTCAGTCTTTCTTTATTGACTTAATTCACTTCCTCCTACATAAGCCTAGACTTCTACAATATGACGAGACTACTGTCTAATCGGATCAGCTTGTCTTCATATCCTATTCAACCCCCAATACTTATCTTTTCTTCTATTATTAGAGTAGTATTGTGGCGTGACCTACTGAATTACCAAACCCTGGTAGCTAGACAGAGCGGTTTTTTATTCGCAGGATTTCTTTTGCATTTGAACGCCGCACAATCGGGCCAACGTTTTTCCTGCACCTACTACTTCACCCATACAGTCCTCCTTTCAGAGCGGAAACTATGAATATTTATTTAACTACTGATTTATGTTTTGACCGTATAAGTTACTTTTGCAGTTGAACGCCGCACAATCGGGCCAACGTTTTCCTACAACCTACTGATTTATGCTTTGACCGTATAAGCTACTTTTGCAGTTGAACGCCGCACAATCGGGCCAACGTTTTCCTACAACCTACTGATTTATGCTTTGACCGTATAAGCTACTTTTGCAGTTGAACGCCGCACAATCGGGCCAACGTTTTCCTACAACCTACTGATTTATGCTTTGACCGTATAAGCTACTTTTGCAGTTGAACGCCGCACAATCGGGCCAACGTTTTCCTACAACCTACTGATTTATGCTTTGACCGTATAAGCTACTTTTGCAGTTGAACGCCGCACAATCGGGCCAACGTTTTCCTACAACCTACTGATTTATGCTTTGACCGTATCAGCTACTAGTTGTAGCCCTGCGCCTGAGCCCAGCCGCTCAACTAGAGAGTACAAACAGTTGCGCCGATCAGCCCACACAAGGCTGCTCAAAATGAATGGTCCGACGAGAGGGGCAGTCCGAATCACACACACCCGACACGAGTCGCCCGCTCAGGTTGACTGAGGTGTGTTTACGCACATCCCAAAACAGATCCTGATACGGTCGAACCCGGCCAAGCAGAATCAGACGGAACAACTCCCCCAATCAAACCAGACACATGAACCTGTCTCGAGCAGTCCAACCAGAACAAATGCCCGCTCCCCCCAGCCAAACACCCGACACAAGCAAAGTTCACAGTTCCAGTTCAAATAATCTCTAGACATGCGCATTCATACAAAACCCAAACTCACACATGCATGCACATTTATTTGAATTCAAAAGTTCTTTCGTTTTTATCGTTTTTAGGAAATTTGAGAGAGAGACCTACATGACATTCCTCCCGCTGAGACAGGACTCTGAAGCAATCTACACAAACATTTCAACTATTGTAAGAACTTGCTTACCGTATATAGTTGGGTGGCCACCTCTGTTTGTTAGATTGTCCAAAGAACCCGTCAGCCAAGAACGTCTCCGTCCCTGTCACTCCTGGCCAAGCTCGCCAATTATGTCGTGGAAAATCATTTTCAAATACAACGCTTACCAGAACTTTTAAAATCAAACATGCTCTTTATTACAACTGTACAGCCCACTGGCATGTCCCCGCGGAACACACCCCGCGGAACACACACTTTCTCAGAACTCCAGCTACTCTATTTATACACACATAGTATTGTCCGTCCCCTATGAAGTCATTCACCACCATCTGCTTTCAATTTGTTTATAATAGTGGCCGGACCCTCTATCCCAGTGTGTCCAATTACCTCTAGGCGCCACTCTGTCTGACATGTATGTTTGTAATAGAATGGTCAGACCATATGTCTAGTGTCCAATTGCTTTTAGGCGCCACTCTGTCTGACATGTATGTCAGCACAATGGAGAATCTACAAGGGTCAGAGGGTCAGAACGTCCCTTAGTAGACCTCCATCACCACGGTCCCATGACCCATGTTAACATGTGGTTCGTTACTTTAATGTTCAGCTATCTTTTATATTTATATGTTATCCATGTATCTTATGTTACCACTACACTACTACACCATCTGCTAATCTTTGGTTTCCTGTATTTACCAGAATGGCAAATGCACTCACATCTGCTCTCTTATACTACCTTCCAGTATACTCCTGTCTACTGTCCAACAGTGTGATATCTACCCACATATGTCACCTACTCCTACACAGCTCTACCCTTTAACTCAGTGGGAATGTTGCCTGTAAGCATCTGCTTCATCTGACCACTTTTTTATAGACCGAGTCACTGGTGATTCCTGCTTTACTTTTTTGCTTGTAAGCAGGAAAAAGGAGGATAGAATTATGGTCAGATTTGCCAGATGGAGGGCGAGGGAGAGCTTGGTACGCTTCTCTGTGTGTGGAGTAAAGGTGATCTAGAATTTATTTCCCTCTGGTTGCACATTTAAAATGCGGATTAGGTAAAACTGATTTAAGTGTCCCTGCATTAAAGTCCCCAACCACTGGAGAACGTTATAAGAATGTTATTTAAAACATATACATTCTGTACTCAGCATCAACAAAACTGTCTCTAGCCTCTATCTTGTTGAAGGCCCAGTGCAGTCAGTTACTGTAGATACACTCTATTAGGTACACCAATCGGGTACCGGGTCGGACCCCTGCCATTGCCTTCAGAACAGCCCAAATTCTTCAGGGCATGGAAACATTGTTCAGTTAGTATCAAGGGCACTAACTTGTGCCAGGAAAACAATCCCCACACCATCACACTACCGCCACCAGCCTGTACCATTGAAACCTGGCAGTATGGGGCCATGGACTCATGATGCTTATGCCAAATTCTGACTCTGCCATGAGCATGACGCAACAGGAATCCGGATTCGTCGGGCCAGGAGATATTTTTCCACTCCTCAATTGTCCAGTTTTGTTGATCGCGTTCCCACTGGAGCCACTACTTCTTTTTAGCGGATAGCAGTGGAACCCGGTGTGGTCATCTGCTGCAACAGCCCATCTGTGAAAAAGACTGACGAGTTGTGCTTTCCGAGATGCCGTTATGCACATTACTGTTGTACTGCGCCGTTATTTGCCTGTTTGTATTCCGCCTGTTAGCTTGCCCCAATCTTGCCATTCTCCTTTGACCTCTCAATGAGCTGTGTTAACCCACAGTTAACCCTCAGTTTTTCACAGTTCCTGACATTAAATCAGAGTAAAAATTCCCTGTCTTAGGTCAGTTAGGATCACCACTTTATTTTAGAATGTGAAATGTCTAAATAATAGTAGAGAGAATGATTCATTTCAGCTTTTATTTCTTTCATCACATTCTCAGTGGGTCAGAAATGTACATACACTCAATTAGTATTTGGTAGCATTGCCTTTAAATTGTTTAACTTGGGTCAAACGTTTCGGGTAGCCTTTCACAAGCTTCCCACAATAAGTTGGGTGAATTTTGGCCCATTCCTCCTGACAGAGCTGGTGTAACTGAGTCAGGTTTGTAGGCCTCCTTGCTCGCACACTCTTTTTCAGTTCTGCCAACACATATTCTATGTGATTGAGGTCAGGGCTTTGTGATGGCCACTCCAATACCTTGACTTTCTGGTCCTTAAGCCATTTTGCCACAACTTTGGAAGTATGCTTGGGGTCATTGTCCATTTGGAAGACCCGTTTGCGACCAAGCTTTTACTATCTGACTAATGTCTTGAGATGTTGCTTCAATATATCCACATCATTTTCTTCCCTCATGATGCCATCTATTTTGTGAAGTGCACCAGTCCCTCCTGCACCAAAGCACCCCCACAACATGATGCTGCCACCCCCGTGCTTCACAGTTGGGATGGCATTCTTCGGCTTGCAAGCCTCCCCCTTTTTCCTCCAAACATAACAATTGTCAAAACAGTTCTATTTTTGTTTCATCAGAACAGAGGACATTTCTCCAAAAAGTAAGATCTTTGTCCCCATGTGCAGTTGCAAACCGTAGTCTGGCTTTGTTATGGCACTTTTGGAGCAGTGGCTTCTTCCTTGCTGAGTGGCCTTTCAGGTTATGTAGAAATAGGACTCGTTTCACTGTGGATACAGATAATTTTGTTTCCTCCAGCATCTTCACAAGGTCCTTTGTTGTTGTTATGGATTGATTTGCACTTTTCGAACCAAAGTACGTTCATCTCTAGGAGACAGAACGCGTCTCCTTCCTGAGTGGTATGACGGCTGTGTGGTCCCATGGCATTTATACTTGCGTACTATTGTTTGTACAGATGAACGTGGTACCTTCAGGCATTTGGAATTTGCTCCCAAGGATGAACCAAACTTGTGGAGGTCTACAATTATTTTTTTGAGGTCTTGGCTGATTTCTTTTGATTTTCCCATGATGTCAAGCAAAGAGGCACTGAGTTTGAAAGTAGGCCTTGAAATAAATCCACAGGTACACCTCCAATTGACTCAAATGATGCCATTTAGCCTATCAGAAGCTTATTAAGCTATGACATAATTTTCTGGAAATGTCCAAGCTGTTTAAAGGCACAGTCAACTTAGTGTATAAACCCCTCTAAACCCCCAAACAGCAAGCAATGCAGGTAAAACTCCCTAAAAAGGCAGAAACCTAGGAAGAAACCTAGAGAGGAACCAGGCTCTGAGGGGTGGCCAGTCCTCTTCTGGCTGTGCATGGCCAGATTGTTCTTCAAGATGTTCAAACATTAATAGATGACCAGCAGGGTAAAATAATAATCACAGTGGTTGTAGAGGGTGCAACAGGTCAGTACCTCAGGAGTAAATGTCAGTTGGATTTTCATAGCCGATCATTCAGAGGTCGAGACAGCAGGTGCAGTAAAGAGAGAGAGTTGAAAACAGCAGGTCCGAGACAAGGTCGCAAGTCCGGTGAACAGGTTAGGGTTCCATAGCCACAGGCAGAACAGTTGAAATTGGAGCAGCAGCATGGCCAGGTGGACAGGGGACAGCCAGGAGTCATCAGGCCAGGTAGTCTTGAGGCATGGTCCTAGGGCTCAGGTCCTCCGGGAGGGGAGGGAGAGAGAGAGAATTAGAGGGAGCATACTTAATTTCACACAGGACAATATATAAGACAGGAGAATTACACCAGATATAAACAACTGACCCTAGCCCCCCGGCACATAGACTATTGCCACATAGATACGGGAGGCTGACATGTTGACATGTTGTGTGACCCTCCCACTACGTCTCGGGAAAGCATGCAGTTTATTTGGCCACAGATGAAATACATTACGATGAACTTCACAGGTTGGTGAAAGTGCAAGATGGTGCTTCTTTCAAGGGTCTTATTCTCGGTGACATGATCATGGATGCTTGACTGCCACTTGACAAGTAAAAATTATCTCACTGTCCATAATAATCTTGTAATATATGTAGGCTATATCCGGACTGTATCTGCAAGTTGTTGGCTAGAGTGGACGTGCTAATACCACTTGCTATCTAATACCCCAAAAATTGTGAGAAAACCATCAGTAGAGTTGAAAACGCGATGGAAACCCATTTACATTTTTTATTCGGCACATGGGAATTTAACCGCAAAAGGTATTTTTATATGCGCTACATCATCACACACAGCTTTTTATCAATTTGATGGAAACACTGCTCTGGTAGGAAAATGCACATATTGTTTTTATGCACTTTTTTTTTATATTCGCATGATAATCTGTCACCAATTGGATGGCTACTGATAGGAACCTGTGATTTTGTTGTGTGTTCGGAAGGTTTCTCAAACCAAAGTGTGGTGAGAAAAGAAAAACTTGCCAGCTGGTGGATGCAGCCAAGAGGGAATTCTTATTTCGGTATCGTAACGGCACAGAGAACAACATTTCAAGCACTGTGATTCTCAACAGGTTTCTCTCTATTCCCGACATCCTCCAGAGATCTAGCACTAGCCCCTCTCGTGCCTGAGGATGACCCCTGCCGAGAGCTCCCGGTGTGGGCAGCACCTGTGACGAGAGGGACCAGACAGGAGTGCTGTTTGTGTCTGTTTCAGTTTCATCCCCATCGGGGCTAGCTGAGCATTCAACAGAGACCCATTCCGCCGGCAGAGATGGATGGCGAACGGATCTCTGGTATGCCCCTTAAATGTTGAGAGCAATATTTTGGGAGCTGTTTGTACGACTATCATACATCTATCGCCCATGGATGTCTACACACTCTGGGTTTCAGTGATGTGGCTTTCAAATGGGATGATTCATGTCACCAATGTTTCTTTTGTACATGGAATATCAAGATTAGAGGCTGGGGTAGTCAATACGTCCAGTCGACCAAGCTATTGTCATGTTGATGGAGCAGTCTGAAGTGAATGGATGGGGGGCTTGCGCTGTACAAAACCTTAGATAGGTGAGTGAGTGCACACAGTTACACACACACAAACACGCACGCAAACAAACGTTCACACACACACACCTACACAGTACAATCCACCATGACAAATTCCATTTCCATCACCGCAGAACCCACCTGTATAGATACCCCACGGACACAGAACGTCTATTAAAGTTCAAAAGGTCAACGAATCAACAAAAGCTCTGTTCCACTTTAAAGGGGTCATACCAGATGAGAGGAGAACAACACCAGGCACGTGCAGGAAAGTTAAAGGTGCACTTCAGAAGGGATCTGAGAGGATCGGGGGTGCAAGCGGGGAACATATCACCATCTATATGCTGAAACCAACCGGACAGAATGCACCGCTCAGGGAGCAGAAAAGAAAGAGTAATTGAGGAGAAGATTCCACCGGGGGATGGAGGGATGAGGAAGGAAAGGTCAGCCAAAGGTCAGCCATTTAATTGTAACCGCATGACATTGAGGCCGGTGTCCCAAATGGCACTCTATTCCCTATATAGTGCAGTACTTTTGACCAGGCCCCATAGTTGATCCATTTTGCATACTCCACCATACCATGAGAGCTGTCTTCATCACTGGAAAAGATAAACAGTTGAGTTTGATTTCATTTAAAAGCTTACAACCAGTGTTGTCAAACTATACAAAAATGTTTCTCTGTGTGTGTGTGTGTGTGTTTGCGGGGTAGACAGGGGGTAATAAGACATTTTACCAATGCATGAATCCTGAACAATTCGTTGAATAATAATGTGGACAACGTCCTCTTTCGCTGCCAGGCCAACCACACGCCACATTACCTTGCACTCTCCGTTTGCATTTCCATAATCCAGTGCCTTCAGAAAATATTCATACCCCTTGACTTATTCCACATTGTGTTATGTTACAGCCTGAATTAAAAATGAATTCAATTGTTCTGTTTTTCTCACCCATCTACACACAATACCTCATAATGACAAAGTGGAAGCATGTTTTTAGAAATGTTTGCAAACATGTACTGAAAATGAAATACAGAAATAAGTATTGGCAGTGATTACAGCTGTGAGACTTTCCGGGTAAGTCTCGAAGAGCTTTCCACACCCAGATTGTGCAACATTTGCCCGTTATTCTTTTACAACATTCTTGAAGCTCTGTCAAGTTGGTTGTTGATCATTGCTAAACAACCATTTTCAGGTCTCGCCATAGATTTAAGTCAAAACTGTAATTCGGCCACTTCACTGTCTTCTTGGTAAGCAACTCCAGTGTAGATTTGGCCACGTGATTTAGGTTATTGTGCTGTGTCTGGTGGAAAGCAGATTGAACCAAGTTTTCCTCTAGCAGTTTGCCTGCAGTGATTGTAATTGTCATGCATAAAAGGTACAATTATGCCACACAAAGTTGATTTACTGTTTAACCCCCCCCCCCACCCCCCCCCCCACCCCACCCACCCCACCCCACCCAAGTGAGAGGGTTTTTCATAAATAGTGGAGAAGGAATCAATTTGAAAGATAATGACGGCCAATGTCCTCTTTGGTCAGAAGCAATATGACAGTCACCTGCTGCTTTCAACTGTTCAACGGCATGGTCTGTTTTGTCCATTATACTTCCTGTTTGTTCTGTTCACTGGGGTGTTCATTCATTTTTACGATTTATTGGAGCTCGTCTTGTTCACACACAGTGCACATGGGCCTGACATGTTGGAATTGTTGTTTGAGCCTCATCCACCTCTTCCCCCTTCAACAACATCTGGACATCCACAGTGGACACACACATCTGGGAATGACACTGTGATTGATGAGCAATACTGTGTCTCCACTTGCATTCCACAGGTTAGCACCTCGAAAGCCACTATCTGCTCGTGACATGGTGTCACGCCCTGGCCTTAGTAGTCTTTGTTTCCTTTATTATTTTAGTTAGGTCAGGGTGTGACATGGGGAATGTATGTGTTTTTGTATTGTCTAGGGTGGTTGTATGGTTTATGGGGTTAAGTAGAGTAGATGGGTTTGTGTTTAGTGTAGGTGTCTAGCTGTGTCTATGGTTGCCTGAATGGTTCTCAATCAGAGACAGATGTCATTAAGTGTCTCTGATTGGGAGCCATATTTAAGGCAGCCATAGGCACTAGGTTATTGTGGGTAATTGTCTATGTTGTACGTTTGTAGCTTGTTTGTGCACTTATGTCTTTAGCTTCACGATCGTTTGTTGTTTTTGGTTTCAGTTTGTTAAAGTGTTCGTTGCGTGTTTTTTCCTTTTCGCTAAAATAAAAGAGAATGTATTTTGCACACGCTGCGCCTTGGTCCACTCTCTCTCAGCAAGACGATCGTGACACATGGACTATCTTTCTTAGAACGGCTCTGAGTCACATGAAAAAAAATTCTCATCTCGAATGTGTCGGACTGCTTACTGTTCTTGTCTAGGCGGCTTTCTTTCGGCATGTAAGCGCCTTGCCTTCTGACATTCAACACCGTTGACGGACTTTCTCACCTTTGCAATGACCATGACAGCACTCATCATCACAGTTTCTCTGTTTGACGTTATAGAAGGCCTATCATTGTCAGGGGTGTCTAAGCTGTACAGATCATCACGTTTCTGGTGATCATGTCTGTCTGTTGTCAATGTTGGATCAGGCGCAAACCTTCATGTCTTCAATTGTTCTTCTGGCCAGCGTGGAGGATTCAGGAAGCAGTACCAGCGTGGATCATCTCCCTCGCATTTCTTGATCTGTACCATGTATTGTGACATTTTGAAATGCCTGTCCTAATCCAAAACTTAAAAACTCAACGTCAATATGGAGTCAACACACAATTGTAGGTAAAAAAGAATGTAAATAAGTTAGAAATGGTACTAACAGACAAACACGTCTCATAAAAGTAATTATGTTTTTTTTTTTTGGTTAGCTTTTGGAAATTGTAGAAATAAAACATTTTCCTTCTTCAGAAGTAGCTAGGCAGGCTACGTTAGTTAGCTAATTAATTTGCTAGCTATCATACAGTAGGCGTATATTAATAATGATATTAAATATAAGTAGACATGCAATCATAATTGACTGTAGCGCATATAAAGCACCCACAAGCAACCGGTGGCTGAAAACACAATCATCGCGGGATGAACGAGTGACAAATTTCCGTGCAAGGGCGGTCCATTTAAAAATAATTCCTTCCTCCCTCGCCCTGCAAGTGTACATTCGTCAGACGTCATGACACAGTACGTCATCAGAAGTGGCCACTTAATTTGAGGGCTGAGGGGATAGGGTGCGTCTTTTAAGTGTTTGGAATGCAGCCATGGACTACATCGATTCGGAATCCTTGACAACGAGGTAAATAAACCAAAAAGGTTGTTCTCAGACCGCGGCAAGTGATCATTTATTAATCAGTTCCATGTGAAGAAGACCTCTCTCGCTGATACACTTAATGATCTCCAAAGTCAGAGAACAAACAGCCCAACAGTCATTGTGCGCATCCCAATTGGCGCCGTATTGCTTACGTACATTCTTGGACTACTTTTGACTCTGGTTAAAAGCAGCGCATAGGGTGTCATTTTGATCACAGACATTGACTTAATGCTCATGGGAGGCCGCTACAAGTAAGTAAGTTACATGTTGCACTTCTTCAATAGGTGCTTGATCCCCAGTTTGAAAGATCCCCAGGAAAGGATTCTGACAGGAAGCCATGGGGGGGCATCCTGGGCGGTTTGCCAGTACTCTTTAGAGGCCTTAGGGGCATCCTGAGCTGTTTGCCAGTGATCTGTAGAGGCCTTAGGGGCATCCTGAGCTGTTTCCCATTGATCTGTAGAGGCCTTAGGGCCAGCCTATGATGAGCAGTAAACTTTGGCTCTGAAGACAACACTCCGTTGCATTTAGGTTAGAATCGCAAACTTGATCCTTGTAGCTCTGACTTTCCCGTTTTATAAAGGATTCATGTCAACGAGGCGATTTGCCCAAAACATTAAGTGACAAGCGTCAATCTCGAGTTTTTGTCCCCTGTAACCTCGATTTTAAAAGGGACACCCATAGTGGTTACCCCGAATAAAAGCCAAAGTCTACTGGTCTACTGACCAGTGAAACTTGAAGTGCATTTGTAAGTGAGAGTCTATTTCCCGAATATGGAAAATGACAGGGGGCACCAAGGTAACAACTCCAAAAACAGACCCTATATCCTACACAGTGTGAAGGAAATTCTCTCTCACACACACACACACACACACACACACACACACACACACACACACACACACACACACACACACACACACACACACACACACACACACACACACACACACACACACACACACACACACACTCCAGGCAGTTATTTCCAAGAAAGGGAACGCTGAGAGCGTTTCAAAACAGACTGTTTGGGTAACCGGGAGGGGGTACATCTCTCGGAGTCGACTATGCCATTAGAAAAGGAAAACAAGAGCGCCGTGTCGATTTTGCCTGAAACAGGATGCATGTGGCACCCTGACTTTCCCGCTCCAACAACGTTAGCTCGATTGACCCCGAGATCTGCTTTTCTTGGCTTTTTCACACCCGCAACAGAATGAATAGTGTCCTTTAATTTATTCTTCAAATATATTTGTATTCAGTCTCCTTTTAGGTATGGAGTTTTGTCACAGGGTTGGCAAAAGAAGGAAATGACATGCAGCTTCTGTCGAGGGTGAGGCTAAAGAGACATGACAACAACCCATTGACAGACAGATGAGGGCAAACCCCTAACCTTCACCTAACCAATTATTACATACAACATAGGTTCACTAGGCAGTCACATCCCTTTCGTTTTTCTTATCTTTCGATGCATCTTAAGTCACCTTGGAGGTCGAATCAACCCACCTTTAAAATCAAGATGACCAACTCTCTGTCCATTCTCCACCAGTCACAGATGGATTCTCACACACATCCCATAATAGGAGGTGACTCATAAAGAGGAAGTAAAGAGCATTTTCGACCCGTTTCGCTCTCTCGCCGTCACCACAAAATGATGTTATCATTGTTTATGTAAGACACATGACAATAAAATGGTTCACCAGTGACGTGCTAGCTATCACAAGGAGATGGGCGAACAGGAAGACAATGGAAATTGCCGAATTTGTTTTTGCCTTCCTCTATAGGTCACTGACATTGGACGGCTATGTGGGTAACGTCACCGATGTCTCCAAAGGGAATTCAGGAAGTAGTTTAAAAAAAGTTGGCACGAGACGAAGAGACAGAGCAGTAAGGCTTTTAAATATAATTAAGTATCAAAAGTAAACACAATTGCTAAAATATATTTATGTATCAAAAGTAAAAGTATAAATAATTTCTAATTCCTTATATTAAGCAAGCCAGACGGCACCATTTTCTTGTTTTTATTTTATTCATGAATAGCCAGGGGCTATCTCCAACACTCAGACATAATTTACGAATTAAGCATTTGTGCATAGTGAGTCTGCCAGATCAGAGGCAGTAGGGATGACTAGGGATGTTCTGTTGATAAGTGTGTGAATTGGAACTAAGCAGTCAAAATGTAACGAGTACTTTTGGGAATAAGGGAAAATGTATGAAGTAAAAAGCACAATGTTTTCTTTAGAAATGTGAGAGAGAGAGAGAGAGAGAAATGGAATACATGAGGGAGAATGATTGGCAAAGAAAAGGGAGAGGAGAACAGGAGACAGACTGCCAGAACAAGTGAAAGTATTAGACAATTTTTCCACTTGAGTTGGATTTGTGCCAGTAGCAATCTGGTCTCAGAGCATTTCACATTAAATGGAGTGTCTCGGATTTACATACAGAATAATACGAAATGTTCTGAGACCAGATGCCTGCAGAGACCCCCAAATACTTCTGTGCCAACTCCTTCTAATATGGGGCCCTCAAATAAACTGTAGAGAGACCGTGTCTCTGTCTTTAACTTACAGTGCATTCGGAAAGTATTCAGACCCCTTGACTTTTGCAACATTTTATTACATTCCAGCCTTATTCTAAAATGATTTGTTTTAAATCTCATCAGTCTAAACACAATACCCCATAATGACTCGAAATTGAGCTCAGGTGCATCCTGTTTCCATTGATCATCCTTGAGATGTATTTACTACTTGATTGTGGTAAATTCAATTGATTGGACGTGATTTGGTAAAAGGTCTTTTATGTACTCTGCGCCATCGTCTTGGAACACCTTACAAAATAATTTTAAACTGGAAGAACTTGTCCCGATTGGTGTTTTTAAATCACTGATGAAGGATTTTGAGGCTGATTCCCTGACCTGTCAATGTTTTTAATTTGCTGTTTTTGATATTGTTATACTCTTGTGAATTCAATGGTTTTTACTAGATTACTTGTAGTTTTTCATGTTGTCTGTCTGTCATTTTTGTAATGACTTGGTGCTGCCTATCTTGGCCAGGACGCTCTTGAAAAAGAGATTTTAAATCTCAATGAGCCCTTCCTGGTTAAATAAAGGTTAAATAAAATAAATAAACTAACATTTGGAAAGGCACACACCTGTTTATATAAGGTCCAACAGTTGACAGTGCATGTCAGAGCAAAAAACCAAGCCATGAGGTTGAAGGAATTATCCGTAGAGCTCCGAGACAGGATTGTGTTGAGGCACAGATCTGGTGAAGGGTACCAAAAAATGTATGCAGCATTGAAGGTCCCCAAGAACACACATTCTCAAATGGAAAGACTCTTCCTAGAGCTGGCCGCCCGGCCAAATTGAGCAATCGGGGGAGAAAGGCCTTGGTCAAGGAGGTGACCAAGAACCCGATGGTCACCTTGACAGAGCTCCAGAGTTCCTCTGTGGAGATGGTTGTACTTCTGGAAGGTTCTCCCATCTCTGCAGCACTCCACCAATCAGGACTTTATGGTAGAGTGGCCAGACGGAAGCCACTTCTCAGTAAAAGGCACATGACAGCAGCACTTGGAGTTTGCTAAAAGGCACCTGAAGGACTGTCAGACCATGAGAAACAAGATTCTCTGGTTTGATGAAACCAAGATTGAACTCTTTGGCTTGAATACCAAGCATCACGTCTGGAGGAAACCTGGCACCATCAATACGGTGAAGCATGGTGGTAGCAGCATCATGCTGTGGGGATGTTTTTCACCAGCAGGGACTGGGAGACTAGTCAGGATTGAGGGAAAGATGAACGGAGCAAAGTACAGACAAATCCTTGATGAAAATCTGCTACAGAGTTCTCAGGACCTCAGACTGGGTCGAAGGTTCCCTTTCCAACAGGACAACGACCCTAAGCACACAGCCAAGACAACACAGGAGTGCCTTCGGGACAAGTCTCTGAATGTATTTGAGTGGCCCAGCCAGAGCCCGGACTTGAACCCAATCGAACATCTCTGGAAAGACCTGAAAATAGCTCTCTAAATCCAACCTAACAGAGCCTGAGAGGATCTGCAGAGAAGAATGGGAGAAACTCCCCAAATACAGGTGTGTGTAATCGCTGCCAAAGGTGCTTCAACAAATTACTGAGTAAAGGGTCTGAATACTTATGTAAATGTGATTTATTTTTTTTCATTTTTAATACATTTACAAAAATAGCAAAAAGCATCTGGACATGAAAACATAACAACATTAATGCTGACACTGGGAACCAACGGAGGAACAGACATATATAGATGTGGCAATCAACAAGGTGAAGCAGCCTGGTGCCCTCGAGTGCCAGAGAGGGAAAGCGGGAGCAGACGTGACCGTAACATAGCAAAAAGTGAAAAAAGTCAAGGGGTCTGAATGGGGGTCTGAATGCACGGTAAATATAAAATGCCTGTCCTATATTGAAGTACATTGGCAGCACTTTATTTCGTAAACCAGCAGGCCCAAGTGTGTGAAAGTGCTAGAGAGATTGTTTTAGTATCCGTCTGCAAGAATATTGTTTGTGTGTGTGTATGTTTCTGGGTGATATGGAGTGTTTGAGTGTGTAAGAAAGAGAGAGTTAGAGAAAGGGCGTGTGTGAGAGAGAGGGTGTTGGTAAACATTTGGAACGGCATATGCCAACTCGGCATGGAAAGCAGCTTATCCTGTTCATGTTTTTATGAGATGCCTGAGTTGGAGCTGAGCTCTCAGCTCCAACTCATGTAGCAAGGTGTATATAGACACACACACACACACACACACACAGAGAGAAAGAAAGAGAATGTCATTATGCTGCTGATGTTCACTGGTGTGCAAAGCATTTTATGTAGCAAAGATTATGCTTTTCAATTTACTTCAAAGCCAATAATTCCATATCAAAGATTTATGTCACAGAGCCAGAGCATATTGTATGTCGTTTCAGCATGATCTTTGGGGCCCATATAAACTATGATATAGGGAGTAGACTAGTTAGCACTGACAGTTGCTGTGTGTGTGTGTGTGTGTGTGTGTGTGTGTGTGTGTGTGTGTGTGTGTGTGTGTGTGTGTGTGTGTGTGTGTGTGTGTGTGTGTGTGTGTGTGTGTGTGTGTGTGTGTGTGTGTGTGTGTGAGAGAATATGTTCGGGATGAGGCTCTTATCCAAATCCCCTTGAAATCCCTCTGTCTCCCAGTTTCATTCCAGCAGAATCGCTGCTATCAACACAATGATCCCTTCGACTGTTCACAGATAACATTTAGCGACAGCTAGAGGTGGAGAACCTCAGCTTCTCCCACACATATTTTTATATTTTACATCCACGCTTAGACAGTGAAGTTGATTTCATGACAAAGTGACACATTTTTTCAAACCCACAATCCACACGGGGAGAAATTGGTATTCAGCTTTTCCTTGCCAGTCAGGCAAAGTCCTTTGTATCCTTTGTACCCTTATATCACCGCAAGTACTACAGTGCCTTCAGAAAGTAATCACACCACTTGACTTTTTCCACATGTTGTTGTGTTACAGCCTGTATTTAAAATGGATTCAAGATGTTATGTCACTGTCCAACACAGTGCCCCATAATGTCAAAGTGGAATGACGTTTTTAGACATTTTTACAAATGAACTAAAAATAAAAAGCTGAAATGTCTTGAGTCAGTAAGTATTCAACCCCTTTGTTATGGTAAGTGTAAATAAGTTCAGGAGTGAAAATATGCTTAATAAGTCACATAATAAGTTGCATGGACACTGTGTGCAATAATAAATCAAATCAAATCAAACGTTATTGGTCACATGCGCCGAAAACAACAGGTGTAGACTTTACAGTGAAATACTTACCGGTACTTACGAGCCCCTAACCGACAGTGCCTCTTCATATTTTCAAGCATGGTGGTAGCTACATCATGTTATGGGTATTTATCTCATCTTTCTTATGGGCGCATTATCAAACTGCGACAGGATTCACACAGGCTGTCAGACAAAAGCACCTTAGTCTAGTCAACTATTCTTTCCCTTGGTCATCACTGCTGAGCTTTAGCTGTCACCATGGCTTCAAATCGCACTATTATCTCCCTTTCTGTTGGCTACATCATCAAACTGCAAGCCTAGGACCGGGGACGATGATAATGCACTCTCAGAAAAATTCCCGCCAGCCGTCCTTGACACCTGGCGACTGGGTCCGTCATCCCTTGGCGCCAACTTGTATTTGCGCTGGCATGTCACATTTACTTAAGCGGCGCGGGCGTGATGGCATTAGCCCTGAATTGGCTGGGGGACACAGAAAACTGCAATTGCCCCAGTCATCCACGTCTGGAAAAGCATGAGATGGAGGGATGGAAGGAGAGAGGGAAGGAGAAGTGATAGGAGAGTTGAGGCACGGTAAAATCATGGTAACCAGTGGTTACATAAGACCGTGCAGAACAGGCTGGATGGAGCGGTTTGTTCAGGCGTGTGTAGCCGGTTGTATGACTTTGATTCAAGTGATTGTGACAGAGGAAAAACAGACGTGAATAGAATGTTCTTGGCCGCAGCAATAAAATTTGAAGGAAAATAAAGCCGAGAGATGTTTTGTGTGTCAGGGAAATAACATGGAATAGTTACTGGATGATAGTTCTCTTTTCAAAGCAAAAGTATGATGCATCACTGTCAGAAACACATGAGTATTTCCTGGGTTGTATTCATTAGTCAAAAATGTATGAAGACATTTTGCAATGGAAAAAGATAACGAGTGTTTCTCAGGTAATCCTTCCCTGTTTCATTCCGTTTTCTTACTTTTAATGCCAAATTAATATGACCCTGGGAAAAATATTTCTCATTCGTCTTTTCTCTACATCACAGTCTATCTCCGAAAACATTCCATTCCAACTTCGGGTCGATGGTGCTTCTTGTGAAGAAAAAAAAGTCCACCCTCGTTTTGCTGATGATAATGCTTCTCATGGACATGTAACAGTGATTTGCCTAATTATTCTTATCTTAATTATTCTTAAATATTGTAATGCCCGGGGTGTAGTGGAGGAAGGAGTCAGACGCAGGAGACAGAGAGTTCAGAGTAGCGTAACTTTAATCACCACCTAGGTGAAAACAACGCCACTTAAAACAAATGCCCCAACACTCAAGGGGAACTAAACAGTTCCGAAAATACAACGTACACGAACCGTGACATACAGGCATGTACAACAGTACACAAAAACAATCCCGCACACCCAGTAGGCGGGCCGGCTGGGTAATAAAGCCCAACTCAACCTAATTACAAACAGGTGTAACCAATAAACAAACAAGGAGGGGGAGGAAAAAAATCAGTAGCAGCTAGTAGGCCGGTGACGACAACCGCCGAGCGCCACCCGAACAGGAAGGGGAGCCACCTTCGGTAGGAGTCGTGACAAATATTCCATCAAGGTCCACCAAACATACACAGAACATGGTTGCCATGTTCTCAGAACATAAAATATTGGTGTTCTAGACAAGTTTCATTTGAACGTTACAAGAACATTCATGTGTCCAGTTTTCCGAGGGTTAGGAGAATATTCCATCAACGGGTCACCAAACATACACAGAACATGGTTGCCTTGTTCTCAGAACATAAAATGGTCTAGACACGTTTGATGGGAAAGTTGCAAGAACATTTCTGTGTATCAGTTGTCAGGATGTCGCATGATGGTCTTAAAGAAACGTTCTCCCCCCAAAAATGTTTAATTACACATCATGCTTTGTTACTGAGTCAATCAAGGCCCTGATTGGTGAACCACTGATTCATTCATATTTCTTTGTCTGTTGGAGAGGTTAGGGATACTCACACATACACAAAGTACTTTTAGCCTAGTGTTTTCAACTTGCATATTTGACACACTGACATACATGATTACATTGTGCATGTGCATTTATACAGTCATTATTATTCAACATCTCTTCCTCTGGGATTTGAACTCACAACCCTTTGGTTCACTGTAGAGGTCTCCAAATTGGATCCGTTAAATTCCTATCGATCCCGACAGAATCTGTTAAAAGATTTGAATAATCTATATTCTGAGGTGGACCAGATCCGACCCAAAACATGTCCGAGCTGAGAGAGAAACGGATGCAAATTAGGTCAGGTCTGAGTCGGATCAAATTGGATCTGAAAGATACAAAATCCAGGAAAATTATTTGAATTTATCTGTCAGTGAACTTTATCTGTCAGTGAATTTAATGTGCATTTTCGGTTGAATCTAAAATAATTAGTATTTTCAATATGACATGCCTATAGTTAGATGGAGAACATTGAGGTTTTCAGAAATGTTTTCCTTATTTCGGCTGAACAAATATTTGAGTACAAATATTTGAGTATTTGAGTATTTATGTGATGATCAGACTGCCAGAAGCAGATATTTCACTTTGACCTGTGACCTAATATTCTGTAACCCTATTACTTTACTTAGCAACATTAAAATCTAGCCTACTTTATACTAAAGGTTGGCTATACCATGTTTGACCAACAAGCTTCAAATTCAAAATCTATTTTGAATAGGCTACAGAAGGATGGAGTCTCAGATCTGCATTCCAGTGTCATTTCCAACAATTGGGATTTTTAGGTCTAGGTTAGTATTTTTGGTGTTAAGCATTCATTCAAATTCAGGAGAGAGGACCAGACTTGAATGCAACGCCTAACTAGTTGCCTTGAACGCAGCTACCAACTAACTGAACAAGCACCAGCTGCTACTAACTGCCAATCAGCCTCCACACCTGTCCTCACTCTCCTTAATCACCATTGCCACACTACTTAAACCTGACCAAACTAACATTCCTCCTGTGTTCTGCAGTGCATGTTGCACAACACAGTGCACTACTAGCGTGATCAATTTACATGTTGCGATTATATATATATATTTTTTAGGAAAAGGTTATTTAATCTTGTCCAAAGAACCAAAAGGTTCTATATAAAACCCCAAATAACCCATTTTCTAAGAGCGTAGTCCCAAAGGATTTATCCAATTTACATTTATTTTAGAACAAAGAATATTAGGCTATTATGAGTTTTTAAGGACCAGACATTGAAATGGGTTTAGAATATTTATTGAGGAAATTGAAGGGATTTGAGAAGGATTCAGGAGGGGAATGAGAATAGTCCAGGTGAAGCCAAAGGCTGTAGATGACGGATCCGGGGGGTGACCCTGTAGAGTTTGGCTTGGAGTTTCAGATAGACATAATCCTCAGGCCGTGGTAGTTAGACTGCTGTGGTGATGACAATCCCCCCAGGATATTCTTGAAAGAACCTGAGAGATACTCAATAGAGGGGGGCATGCAAAACTTCATCAGGTGAAATCATGCAGCAGTATCATTAATATGAATAGAAATGGCAAAGCATTCAATTCTCTGGCAACAGCTCTGGTGGACATTCCTGCATTCCAATTGCAAGCGCCCTCAAAATTTGAGACGTCTGTGGCATTGTGCTGTGTGACAAAACTGCTCTTTTTAGATCAGACTTTTATTATCCCGAGCACAAGGTGTGCAATGATTATGCTGTTTAATCAGCTTCCTGATATGGCACACCTGTCAGGTGGATGATTCTCTTGGCAAAGGAGAAACGCTCACTAACAGGGATATAAACTAGTTTGTGCACAACATTTGACAGAAATAAGCTTTTTTTGGGGCTTATGGAACATTTTCTGGGATCTTCTATTTCAGTTCATGAAACACCAGAGCTGTTGCCAGAGAATTGAATGTTTGTCTACCATACTATGTCGTTTTAGAGAATTTGGCAGTACATCCAACCGGCCTCACAACCGCAGACCAGTTGTAATTACAATGATTTGAAGTAGATTTAACAGGTTACATCAATAAGGGATCATAGCTTTCACCTGGATAGTCTGTCATGGAAAGAGCAGGTGTTCTTAATGTTTGTACACTCAGTGTAGTACTATAACATAAATGTAGAACAAAAACAAACAAGAAATAGAAATAAGCAGAACAAGAGAAAGAAATATACAGTTGAAGTCGGAAGTTTACATACACCTTAGCCAAATACATGTAAACTCAGTTTCACAATTCCTGACATTTAATCCTAGTAAAAAATCTGTCTTAGGTCAGTTAGGATCACCACTTTATTTTAAGAATGTGAAATGTCAAAATAAGAGAGAATTACACATTTCAGCTTTTATTTCTTTCATCACATTCCCAGTGGGTCAGAAGTTTACATACACCCAAGTAGTACTTGGTAGCATTGCCTTTAAATTGTTTAACTTGGGTCAAATGTTTCGGGTAGCCTTCCACAAGCTTCCCACAATAAGTTGGGTGAATTTTGGCCCATTCCTCCTGACAGAGCTGGTGTAACTGAGTCAGGTTTGTAGGCCTCCTTGCTCGCACACGTTTTTTCAGCTCTGCCGACAAATTTTCTATGGGATTGAGGTCAGGGCTTTGTGATGGCCACTCCAATACCTTGACTTTGTTGTATGCTTGGGGTCATTGTTCATTTGAAAGACCCACTTGCGACCAAGCTTTTACTTCGTGGCTGATGTCTTGAGATGTTGCTTCAATATATCCACATAATTTTCCTTCCTCATGAAGCCATCTATTTTGTGAAGTGCACCAGTCCCTCCTGCAGCAAAGCACCCCCACAACATGATACTGCCACCCCCGTGCTTCACAGTTGGGATGATGTTTTTCGGCTTGCAAGCCTCCCCCTTTTTCCTCCAAACATAACATTGTCATTATGGCCAAACAGTTCTATTTTTGTTTAATTAGACCAGAGGACATTTCTCCAAAAAGTAAGATCTTGTTCCCATGTGCAGTTGCAAACTGTAGTCTGGCTTTTTTATGGCGGTTTTGGAGCAGTGGCTTCTTCTTTGCTGAGCGGCCTTTCAGGTTATGTCGATTATAGGACTCGTTTTACTGTGGATATAGATACTTTTGTACCTGTTTCCTCCAGCATCTTCACAAGGTCCTTTGCTGTTTTTCTGGGATTGATTTGCACTTTTCGCACAAGTTCATCTCTAGGAGAAAGAACGCATCTCCTTCCTGAGCGGTATGACGGCTGCATGGTCCCATGGTGTTTATACTTGCGTACTATTGTTTGTACAGATGAACGTGGTACCTTCAGGCATTTGGATATTGCTCCCAAGGATGAACCAGACTTGTGGAGGTCTACAATTTTTTTCTGAGGTCTTGGATGATTTCTTTTGATTTTCCCATGATGTCAAGCAAAGAGGCACTGAGTTTGAAGGTAGGCCTTGAAATACATCCACAGGTACACCTCCAATTTACTCAAATGATGTCAATTAGCCTATCAGAAGCTTCTAAAGCCATGACATCATTTTTTTGAATTTTCCAACCTGTTTAAAGGCACAGTCAACTTAGTGTGCGTAAACGTCTGACCCACTAGAATTGTGATACAGTGAAATAATCTGTCTGTAAACAATTGTTGGAAAAATTACTTGTGTCATGCACAAAGTAGATGTCCTAACCAACTTGCCAAAACTATAGTTTGCTAACAAATGTGTGGAGTTGTTGTAAAACAAGTTTTAATGACTCCAACCTAAGTGTATGTAAACTTCCGACTTCAACTGTATATACCAATGCAAATTTCCAAACGATGTTTGCATATAATGACAATACATTCTAAAACCTATGCTGGTATTATTTTGTCCATAATTTAATTGTTTATTAAATTACATTCATAGCTAAAAATATTACTATTTAATAGTAATAGCCATAATTAATTAATGGCACCATGCAGGGTTCAATATGGAACCATTTTGGTTCAGTGAAGAAGAACCTCTTGGGTTCTGGTCATAGAACCCTATAAAAAGGTTGTATATGAAGCAAGCAATAGAACCCTTTTTGGTTCTATACAGAACCTTTTTTCCTGAAAGTGTACAGAACTACCAGTGCATCAAGTCTGACAACAGGCTCTTGAACAACTTCTATCCCCAAGCAATACGACTGATAAATAGCTAACGTTGAGGGATAGGTTGTTATTCTGGCACCACCCGGCCAGGTCTCTGACCTCCTCCCTATAGGCTGTCTCGTCGTTGTCGGTGATCAGGCCTACCACTGTTGTGTCGTCAGCAAACTTGATGGTGTTGGAGTCGTGCCTGGCCATGCAGTCGTGGGTGAACAGGGAGTACAGGAGGGGACTGAGCACGCACCCCTGGGGAGCTCCAGTGTTGAGGATCAGAGTTGCAGATGTGTTGCTACCTACCCTCACCACCTGGGGGCGGCCTGTCAGGAAGTCCAAGATCCAGTTGCAGAGGGAAGTGTTTAGTCCCAGGTTCCTTAGCTTGGTGATGAGCTTTGAGGGTACTATGGTGTTGAACGCTGAGCTGTAGTCAATGAACAGCATTCTTACATAGGTGTTCCTTTTGTCCAGGTGGGAAAGGGCAGTGTGGAGTGCAATAGAGATTGCATCATCTGTGGATCTGTTTGGGCGGTATGCAAATTGGAGTGGGTCTAGGATTTCTGGGATAATGGTGTTGATGTGAGCCATTACCAGCCTTTCAAAGCGCTTCATGGCTATGAACGTGAGTGCTACGGATCTGTAGTCATTTAGGCAGGTTGCCTTTGTGTTCTTGGGCACAGGGACTATGGTGGTCTGCTTGAAACATGTTGGTATTACAAACTCAGACAGGGAGAGGTTGAAAATGTCAGTGAAGACACCTGCCAGTTGGTCAGCACATGCCCGGAGCACACGTCCTGGTAATCCGTCTGGCCCCGCAGCCTTGTGTATGTTGACCTGTTTAAAGGTCTTACTCGCGTCGGCTACGGAGAGCGTGATCACACAGTCGTCCGGAACAGCTGATGCTCTCATGCATGCCTCAGTGTTGCTTTCCTCGAAGCGAGCATAGAAGTGATTTAGCTCATCTGGTATGCTCGTGTCACTGGGCAGCTCGTGGCTGTGCTTCCCTTTGTAGTCTGTAATAGTTTGCAAGCCCTGCCACATCCGATGAGCATCGGAGCCGGTGTAGTATGATTCAATCTTAGCCCTGTATTGACGCTTTGCCTGTTTGATGGTTCGTCGCAGGGCATAGCGGGATTTCTTGTAAGCTTCCGGGTTAGCGTCCCGCACCTTGAAAGCGGCACCTCTACCCTTTAGCTCAGTGCGAATGTAGCCTGTAATCCATGGCTTCTGGTTGGGGTATGTACGTACAGTCACTGTGGGGACGACGTCCTCGATGCACTTATTGATAAAGCCAGTGACTCATGTGGTGTATTACTCAATGTCATCGGAAGAATCCCGGAACACGTTCCAGTCTGATAGCAAAGCAGTCCTGTAGTTTAGCATCTGCTTCATCTGACAATTTTTTTATAGACCGAGTCACTGGTGCTCCCTGCTTTAATTTTTGCTTGTAAGCAGGAATCAGGAGGATAGAGTTGTGGTCAGATTTACCAAATGGAGGGCGAGGGTGAGCTTTGTACGCGTCTCTGTGTGTGGAGTACAGGTGATCTAGAATGTTTTTCCCTCTGGTTGCAAATTTAACATGTTGATAGAGATTTGGTAGAACTGATTTAAGTTTCCCTCCATTAAAGTCTCCGGCCACTAGGAGCGCCGCCTCTGGGTGAGTGGTTTCCTGTTTGCTCATTTCCTTATACAGCTGACTGAGTGCGGTCTTAGTTCCAGCATCTGTCTGTGGTGGTAAATAAACAGCCACTAAAAGTATAGCTGAGAGCTCTCTAGGCAAGTAGTGCGGCCTGCAATTTATCACAATATACTCCACTTCAGGCGAGCAAAATCTAGAGACTTTCTTAGATTTCGTGCACCAGCTGTATGCACAGACCGCCCCCCCCCTCTCTCTTCTTACCGGAGTGTGCTGTTCTATCCTGCCAGTGCAGCGTGTATCCCGCTGTGTTTTTTCCTCCATGAACCCCTTCATTCAGTCTCTTCTTCACATCAGCAAAAAACGACTCAATGTTTCAGATACTCACTTTATATAGATTAGGGGCTATCACTCTTTGCAGCTGCGTCCTCCTCCTGTGCCACAACAAGTAGCCTATTTTACCTTACTGTACGTCACAGTGGCTCATTTTCATGAAGTGATTATGCCCTTTTGTCACAAAATGATATTGACACATATTGACAGTCATTTAAGAGAATAAAATGTAAATGTGTGAAATTTGTGTTTATGTTGTTTTAGGAACTAAACTCTTGTAATATAATTTCGGATCCGGTCAGTATTTCACATATTTTCACAGAGAGTGGGATCTGACCCAGGATTCGAGGTTTAACTACACAATGTGGGATCTGACCCGGTCGGGTGTGGGTGTTGGTGGGGCATGTTAACCTGTTTTATTAATAATGAATCTGAATCACTATGATCAATAAAAGTGTACTTTTAACACAGTTGAGATTTACTTCAAAGTGCATTCACCCTATTGCTACACTAGTGCCTACAGAGGAAGAGGTAGGGTTTCTTCTGGGCAGGACAGGGCCTAACTATACTGGCCCAATAAGTACATGTCCTAGAGCAGTGTTCACTAACCGGTCGATTGCGATCGACTGGTCGATTTCCAAGCTATTCCTTGTCGATCACCAAACATTTCCGTATAAAATGCATTCCTGTTTTTTTTAATTTGTCTCGCGCTGTTGGTGGTAGGTGCACCCAATTTAGATACCCTGCGCACCGGGTAGTGGGCTCGGGGGGAACAAATCAAGTGCACTACAGGCCTACCACTGACCAATCGGATGGCTCAGATTACCATGTCTGCAGTAACGTAGCTACTGTAGTGTCTATAGATAGTTGGCCTGTAGGGGGAGGTTTATGACCCCCATAAATACCTTTCCCCTTTTCTCTCTCTCTCCTTTATAGAGTTGACTCTTGTAAAGCCTTTGTAACAGAGAGTCTGGTAACATTGAAAGGTGGAAAATGGAACCATATTTCGGTAATCCAACCAGTTGAAAATAGGCATTGGTACTTAATGAATATGATCTCAGATCAGTTGTTGTCTGAGACATTACTACTAATGACAGGATGACAAAAACTGTATCTTGGAAAGTCGACAAATTCTAGTTATCAGATTCACATGGAAATATTGTGCAATTTGAATGTTTAAATATGAAACTATTTGTGAAAAGATTAAATGTAATTTTAGCTTCTTAAATGAGAGAACGGTTTGTCATAGAGAAACTCTGCTCACTCAGAGGCGCCGCCCAAGTGAACAGACTTTGGTTGTAAACTATGAAACATGCCCTTCTTTCACCACTATATAAACACGTTGACTTAAATTCAACTTTCTGTTCCGAGGATGTGAGGACAACGGTCCTACGTTAAAAGGGCTCAGATAACCTAATGAAATTAGCATTGTGTTCAAGGTGACAATCGACACGATGCTGAAAGGATGCATTTTGACTATACCAGCCAGAATATAGCACGAGCTTAAAACTATGGCAACTTGGTATGAACTTTGAACTCTTATTCACTCCAGAAGTGATACCTCCTAGCAGTTGAGTTAGCAGCAGCCGCTGTAACGTGGGTTAAGAAAGGACGGACGACGTATCCAGTCTAACACACAAAACGATACTACAACGTATCCAGTTTACCACCAGAGACATTCTTCAGGGGACAAGAGATCCCTGCTGGGCAACCCGACCTTCCATCTACGACTAACCTATTGAAGCGCAGCTCAGTAAATATTTATTCCTTTTTCCAAATGGGCGGTTATTTAGAATGCATAACATTCTGTATTTATGATAGCATAGCTTCTCCCTTTGTTCCTCAGTCTTCCCGCTCTTTCATTCAAAACCCAACCCCCTTTCTTTGTGTAACCAGCCGCCATATCGGTTCCGTCCGCCAGGGACGTTTTCCTTTATGACATAATTTATAATCAATGTATGATCCATTCTGTGTAGATTATTTATTTATTTAGTAAATAAATAATTAACCCAAATGTTGTATTGCTGATTCAACTTGTTACCCAGGGTTTGTGAAGATAACCAAGAATTTACAACTTTCAGATGAGACTGATTAAATATTGACTGCTACTGATGTAAAAGATTACTAGGTCTTTAAGAGTTTATTCTGAAGATAACAGCTCTATAAACATTATTTTGTGGTGCCCCAACGTTCTAGTTAATTACATTTACCTGATTAGCTTAATCAGGTAATATTAATTACAGAGAAATGATTTTATAGAATAGCATGTCATATCACTTAATCTGGCATAGCCAAAGACACGACAAAAGCTACAGCAAAGTTGATAGTGTGAGATTTCTAAACGTGTAAAACCATGACTAGATAGAGACTGTCAACGAATACAGCAAAGAGCTGCTGTTTGTATGAGTGAGTTCATGTTGAAGTTTCTACTCAGCACTGTCAACACTTTCTATTCAATACTTTTATAAGACATATAATCAAGCTTTCGCCCTACTTCCACTCGTGCTACAACCAGCACTTCAGCTGCATGAATAAGTATGAAAGTGCATCGATCGTCTTGCGTTGCTATTATTAGCGGCTTGGGCCTCTTTTAACATAGATAAATATTTCACTTTCTCTGGTCATAGGAATGACAACATGAATTTGTGCATGAGGCGGTGTGTAAAAAAAAGAATCTGAACGGTAGATCTCAGCTTGCATTTTGAATCAGAAAGTGATCTCGACTCAAAAGGTTGATGACCATGTTCTATTAATGTTTGGTGGGACGTTTACGGAATATTCCCCTCCCTAGGAAAACTGGAAACATTAATGTTTTTGCAACTTTCCCATGAGACTTGTCTAGAACATTAATGTCTTACATTCTGAGAACATGGTAACCACGTTCTGGGTAAGATCTATTTTATGTTAAAGCTGCAATACGTAACTTCACATGCACGCAGAAATGTGTTTTATAGAGCTGCAAGTCCAAGAAGCAGAAGATCTGTTCTATGTGCAGTTTTTTTTTATTCCGTTCTTACTTTTTCTATTTGCAACTTTTACTTTCGGGTTTATATACACCAAGTTCAAACTGCTGAAAATATATTTTTGGTTATGGAAAATACATTTCATAGCGGTTTAGATGGTACAATGATTCTCTACCCTATACTTGTTTTGTCACAAACTGAAAAGAGTATTTTGCAACCAGTAAATGACGGAGCGATTTCTGCATAGGGGATGGTCTCTTGGAAACATTCCTTGCATACAGGAACACTTCTATGAAAATACTTAAAACCTCTGAAGGGTCGGACCCTTTTTTTTCAATTTTCACCTAAAATGACAAACCCAAATCTAACTGCCTGTAGCTCAGGCCCTGAAGCAAGGATATGCATATTATTGGTACCTTTTAAAAGGAAACACTTTGAAGTAATACAAAGAAGAAAACCAACCTTTTTTTGTATTTCTTTTGAACAATCATCTTCGAAATGCAAGAGAAATGCCATAATGTATTATTCCAGCCCAGGTGTAATTTAGATGTTGGCCACTAGATGGCAGCAGTTTATGTGCAAAGTGTTAGACTGATCCAATGAACTATTGTATTTCTGTTCAAAATGTTGTGTCAAGACTGCCCAAATGTGCCTAATTTGTTTATTAATAACTTTTCATGTTCAAAACTGTGCACTCTCCTTAAACAATAGCATGGTATTCTTTCACTGTAATACCTACTGTAAATTGGACAGTGCAGTTAGATTAACAAGACTTTAAGCTTTCTGCCAATATCAGATATGTCTATGTCCTGGGAAATGTTCTTGTTACTTACAACCTCATGCTAATCGCATTAGCCTACGTTAGCTCAACCGTCCCGCAGGGGACCCACCTGGGTAAGGAGATTAAGCTATTTCAGCATTTAGACACAGCCCGTCTCTCACCTCTGATGCCTCCCTCATGTGACGTGATCGATAGAGCTGCAGGTGGAGGCTTTGATGATTGCAATATACGTGCGCTGCTATACAGTAACCCTCTTCACATCATTCCCCCCTCCTATCACAATCTGCTTTGCAGAGGGTCTGACAGAGCTGCATCAATCACAGATCGCATTGTTGTCTCTGTCAGTATGGGGTCAAGCCTGCAGTTCGCTCACTGCCCAAAGCACTCTGGGAGATGAAGATGATGGATTGTGACCAGTGCTGGCAGTTTAAGGCCACGTCTGCTGGTGTGTATTAGTGTGTTTGTAATAGTGTGTGTGTGTCGGAAGATCATTGTCTAGGGGCAACCTACTACTAGAGAAGCCAGTGTGAGGTAGTATTCGATATCCCCCTGGTGAGAGCATATAGACCAGAAATCATTTTCACACGTCTCGTGCGAGTGGTACGACAGTATTACAGTCCTTCGCTCATGGGCCACGCAACGGACGTCACATCTCCAGAAGTGACAGAGCGCCGATCCCGTCTCTACCAGATTCAAGCTTACATCACCAATTCCAGTGCATTAACCTCCTTTCCCCTGGCTAGTAAAGTGGAGTTCCCGAGAAAGATGGCTGGGGTAAGGGGTCAAGGATATCACTGTCTTTCTTTCGACTCCGTTCGCTGATGGGCCAAGTGGGACAATGATGGGGGGTCTCAGAGGGACAGGCTTGGGAAGGTTAGCGTTGAGTCAGCCCCAATGGGTACGACCATTGGCTCAAGGAGTTCTAGCACTACTCGACCCGTCCTTGCGACAGATTTCTGGGGTCTCGGGCTGGAACGATTGGATAACTGCCACTGGCTAGAGAGATGATTGCCTGGCAATCTTAGTCACTTTTGTGACACGTGATAGCAGATCCCTGCTTCGACTGTGGCTGTACCATTGAATGGGTTTGCCCTATAATTTGCGATTCAGTTTCCACTGCTACTAGAAAATACTGTTTAGTAACAATGGGTAATTTCTTGTAATTATTTCAACACAATTAGGAACTACCTATCCCATAGGGCGGCGCACAATTGGCCCAGCGTCGTCCGGTTTAGGGGAGGGTTATGGCCCGAGGTAGGCCGTCATTGTAAGATAAGAATTTGTTCTTAACTCACTTGCCTAGTTAAATAAAAAATAAATAAATTGATGCCTAGTAGCGTTACATTCATAATTGATGATAACCGTATAATTGACATTTTGCTTGGTCATTTGTCATGTATAATAAAGAGCAATCATGTGCATAGAAGTTATTTAGGAATTTCCAGGGTTTTACTGTAGTAAAGTAGCGGTGCAATCAGTCTTTTCACAGGACGAGTAGGGACTAGTTGTCACGCCCTGACCTTAGAGATCCTTTTTATGTCTCCATTTGGTTTGGGTATTCTATGTTCTATTATTTGTATTTCTATGTTTTGGCCGGGTAGGGTTCTCAATCAGGGACAGCTGTCTATCGTTGTCTCTGATTGAGAACCATACTTAGGTAGCCCTTTTTCCCACCTGTCTTTGTGGGAGGTTAACTTTGTTTGTGGCACATAGCCCTTTAGCTTCACGGTTGTTTTGGATTGTTTATTGTTTTTGTCGGCGTCATATAAATAAAAGGAATATGTATGCTGACCACGCTGCGCTTTGGTCTACTGCTGTTGACGGCCGTGACACTAGTAAGGATATTATGATTCATAAAAAAAATCATACTAAGCTAATATTTTCCTCGGCCTACCATACAATCCTGACCGAGAATGACCCATCTTATCATAACATCTCTAGTAAATTCTCAAGCCCCTAAACAAACAACTCAATTAGGCGAGATTAGAAGCCATTACCTACCTTTGAAAAACTGATCTGTAAACTGGGGGAGAATAAAACAGCAGAATTCATACTCATGATGCACATAGGACCTACATTGGAGTGTGTTGGTGTCCGTGTATCCCTTAGTGTGTGTGCATGAAGTGCCTTTGTGTGTGTGTATCATGTTTCAGGAGAAGACCCAGATGCAGACGGTGTCGAAGTAACACAAGTGTATTACTAGAACAGGGGGCAAGCAAAACGACAGGTCAAGGGCAGGCAGAGGTCGGTAATCCAGATCAGAGGTACAGAGCAGCAGGCAGTCTCAGGGTCAGGGCAGGCAGAGGTCAATAATTCAGCGTGACGTGACCAGGTACAGAGCGGCAGTCAGGGTCAGGGCAGGCAGAGGTCAATAATTCAGCGTGACGTGACCAGGTACAGAGCGGCAGTCAGGGTCAGGGCAGGCAGAGGTCAATAATTCAGCGTGACGTGACCAGGTACAGAGCGGCAGTCAGGGTCAGGGCAGACAGAGGTCAATAATTCAGCGTGACGTGACCAGGTACAGAGCGGCGGTCAGGGCAGGCAGAGGTCAATAATTCAGCGTGACGTGACCAGGTACAGAGCGGCAGTCAGGGTCGGGGCAGGCGGAATGCTCAAAACCGGGAAAACTAGAAAACAGGAACTAGAAACAGACCGGAGCAAGGGGAAAAATGCTGGTAGGCTTGACAAACAAAACAAACTGGCAACAGACAAACAGAACACAGGTATACATATAATGGAGAAGATGGGGGAGGAGACAAGCACAAAGACAGGTGAAACAGATCAGGGTGTGACAGTGTGTCTGTCTCTGTGTTTGTTTGTGTGTGTGTGTGTGTGTGTGTTTATTTTTACATTTACAGTGCACATTAAATCAAAGTTTCAGTAAAAGTGCCGGTTTTAGCCAGCCGGCTAATTTTCAACCGCAGTCCCTGGGCTAGGTTATTAAAAACAATTACAATAGCAATACATACAATCAGTGAGCATCCACAGAGCAACATAGGACAAGCAAGACCTAGCATGCAGACAGAGCAACATACCACAAAAAGCAACAAGACAAAACTCTGAAGAACATGCAGACAGTTTTTTTCACATTGAGATGCAAACGTGTGTGCGTGTCAGTTTGTGTGCGTGTGTCAGTTTGTGTGTGTATACTGCTTGTTTACTTATCATGCACCGTGGGTAAGTAAAGAAGTGGCCACAGCACTCGATAGATTGAGCAGACTTAAGGGTTTCCCCTTTCATTCGTCAGCAGCCATTAGCCGGCTGCCTGAGCGCTGTCTAGCGAAACCAGATTAGCGTTGAAACACCCCCCCCCCATTCTCCTTTGTAGATGGGAAAACTATGTTTTATGAATAGTAAGCGGAGGCATGGAGGGACGAATAGAAGGGGGAGGAGGGCTTCATTTTAATCAGATACTGGTTTTAATGAGGAACCTGTGTCAGCGGGGGGAAACAGTAGAGAAAAAGAGACGACTTTACCCGAGCTCTAATTTTCTGAAATCTATTAATGTGCAAGATCAATATGGAATGGCTGGCGGTTTTTGTTGTTGCTGTTATTGTTCCTCTGGCTTGAGCTGGGAAATTGGACAGAGGGGACAATATGGCGAGAAAGGTTTAGAGGAACAAAAAAAGCTGTTCTGTTGGGCACCGGTGAAAAGAAGTTTCAGAAAGTGATGATAGCACACATTTCAGCATACACATTGGCCCCTGTGATGACAACGCATCACATGGTCCTGTGTGGCTCAGTTGGTATAGCATGGTGCTTGCAATGCCAGAGGTTGTGGGTTCTATTCCCATGGGGTGCCAGTGTGAAATATGCATCCACTCACTACTGTAAATTGCTCTGGATAAGAGCTTCTGCTAAATTGTAAATGCTAAGTGGAGTTTACTTTCGGGATGAACATATTACCAGCTTAGTGGCTACGTCCCACATGGTAACTTATTCAGAGCCTGATGGACACTGGTCAAAAGTAGTGTACTACATAGGGAATAGGTTACCACATGGAGAAGTTTTTTTTGTCATTGCCAGGAGTGAACGTCCATTTTCATTTTACTGACGTTTTAAAGTCAGGAAAACGATTTTGAACGAAGATAATGTGTCATTTGAAGGGAGTGAGGAAGAGAATGAGAGGGGAATGATGTCGACTGTGTCCTCTTCTCAAGGTCCTTCTGACAAAGATAGGTGACAACACAAACGGCACCCTATTCCCTAAGTTGGGCATTGCTTTTGACCAGGGTCTGTAGGGCTCTGTTTAAGGGAGTGCACTATAAAGGTAGTAGGGTTTCATTTGTGTTGCAACCATAGACACAATACAGAAACTGTTTCATTTACTTTGAGTTTGAGACTCTGGACGCTATTGTAACCCACTGCATTTTCTAATGGTCAAACATAATGAGAAGAGAACTCCATTTGCTTCGGGTGAGAACTCTTGAACACTCATACATGTCTACCTCCCAGCTAGCGCTGTTACGAATCCCTTTGGCCCGACAGTCTAGGGGGTATGGTAATGGGACCCGTAACACAACTCATGCAAATTATAGTAGTGAAAACGTAACAGTGAGAACAAATAACACAGACAACTTAATTCCCGTCAAACACTAAATGTTTATTTATAAACACACGGTAAATGGGGGGAAGCAGGAAAAGGGGCTGAGCGGGACCAAAGGAATGAAAGAATAATAATTCAAAAACACCCCTAAGCTAGACTAGCCTACTTCACAAACAGCTAACTAACTAACCAAAAATACAAGGGGTGGTCCGCCCAGTTCTAACTAGTGTTTTTAACAATGTTTAACTACGGGTAGTGTAGCCCAAGGGCGACTTGTCTGGTTACCCCCTTTTCCCACCATCAAACAAACACTCAAACACCATAACCAAAACAATACTCACAGGTGGGGACAAAGTGACATGCAGATGCAAAACACACAAGCGATCTACAGACAGAAGGCATGTTACAAAGAGATTGAACTCGGGAGAAAACAACTGACAGGGGTTTTAAACCAAGGGAAAGGGACTGTGATTGGGTAAGGGAAAAGGAGCAGGTGTCTTCCGATTAGCGACTGATTGATGACTGATTGGGGAATGATTAGTCACCTGTGAGTAGGGGAGAAGGGGAGAAACGAAATACACACAGGATACACACAGAACACTTGTATCCGTAACAAGCGCTAACCTGCTTAGACAGATGACAAACAGTACCTGTCTGAAGATTATTCATGACGTATTGTACATCAGGACTCGTTTTCACCTGCCGAACAGAAAGACAAGTATTTTCAGGAACTAATGTAGTGCTTAACTTACGTAAGCAGGAGGGTGCACCTGACACTTCCGGCGCCGACCGAGATGGCCGCCTCGCTTCGCGTTCCTTGGAAAATATGCAGTATTTTGTTTTTTTATGTGTTATTCCTTACATTGGTACCCCAGGTAATCTTAGGTTTCATTACATACAGTCGGGAGGAACTACTGAATATAAGAGCAACGTCAACTCACCATCGTTCCAACCAGGAATATGACTTTCCCAAAACGGATCCAGTGTTTTGCCTTCCACCCAATACAATGGATCTGATCCCAGCCGGCGACCCTATGCGACGCCGTAAAAAGGGCAAACGTAGCGGTCTCCTGGTCAGGCTTCGGAGATGGGCACATCGCGCTCCACTCCCTAGCATACTACTCGCCAATGTCCAGTCTCTTGACAATAAGGTTGATGAAATCCGAGCAAGGGTAACATTCCAGAGAGACATCAGAGATTGTAACGTTCTCTGCTTCACGGAAACATGGCTAACTCAAGAGACTCTAACGGAGTCGGTGCAGCCGGCTGGTTTCTTCACGCATCGCGCCGACAGAAACATACATCTTTCTGGTAAGAAGAGGGGCGGGG